>NW_019416915.1:0-71008 GCF_000390285.2 Anoplophora glabripennis
TATATCAAATCTGAAGATGATTTTCTTTGGGTAAATAACTTTCTTTTATTCCCAATTTCTAAAAGTCTGGTTGACTTTAGATAAAATTTATACGTAGATAAGAACCTACTATGAGTGAATCGCACTCTGTATTTTCAATTGTTTAGATGTAAGTCTCCCGTAACTAGTACTTCTGAGATTATCCAGAATCCCATCAGAAATGCAACACTGCATAAGTTATAAAAAATATTGGAGATAGATATAGAAATAACCGGGCAATTTTAAAAATAATAGCCGCCTACAAGGCAAGCCTTACATTCATGAGTGTTTAAGTACCTATATTGAAAATATCTAGAATTGTTAATGGTTTATTATTACTGGAACTATTAATTAAAATGCGGAAATACAGTGGCTATAAAAATTTGGCATCTACCGTTAATTCAATTCAATTCGTTTCTCTTACCAGTTTTTGAGAGACAGTCAACGTTTGCAGATTTTCAATTTTTCAATAGATTGTTTGCACACACAAAATGTTAAACTTATACCACGAGCGGCCCTGGCTATTACATTATTGTATAATCATTTACCTTATACACATCAATGTGACCACAGAATATATCGAATTGATTATAGAGATTTTGTAACATATTTATCACCATCATAGGTGTAGCTGTAGAGCAAATCGATGTAAAACCAACTATATCACTGAATAACATCGTTACGTCTTCGTGTGTTTTGGCTTCTATAGATTCTCCTGTAAAAAGATAATTACATTTAACATACTCATACATTGAGTTCTATTGAAAACTATCTACCATTAGAATTTTTAAAAGTATGAGGATGAGGGACTGTTTGAGAATTATTTCGCTTGAAAGGATTTTTCCATGTCATTCATGTTTTTCCGTCCGAGTGCTATCTAATAGCGGCGTAATAAGAGTTTAAGTGCAGTTTATAAAACGAGTCATAACTATGTTTGATTTAAAAAATAGTAATTTCAGATTAGTATTGTGGGGTAGTACATTTTTTTTCAAAATGGCGTTTTCCATACATTGAAAAATAAAAAAGTTCACTCTTTTTCAACTCTTCCCCTGAACACGAATCCGAATTTTTTTATTAGACTCGAGTTATAATTAGTGTTTCAAAATGCGCTGTAATTCTTGCGTACGCCGCTACTGAACAGAGTAACCAGCGCTCCCGGAACTTAGGTATAAAGTTGTACTGTTTACTGCCGACGTTGCTAGTTGTTTTTATATCAACTACATCGTGTGAAGTTAAAAAATAATTTAGCAAATCAGATTGCTTTTGTATAATTTAGGGACTTGTTATTTTAAAGTCACCATTTTTGATATCACTGTGGTAGAAGAGCCGAACTAGTAAAAAAAATCTATTTTAAAAAAAATAAATATTTACTTGATTTATTAAATATAAACTAATATTGGTACATAGATACGTTACTAATAATTGTAACAAATTTTTATTTTAATCAACATACTGAAACTATTGAAAAATAATTTGGTGGAATCAGATTGCTTTTCTATGACAACGACGAGTTATTTTAGTCACCATATATTTTTATGTCAATGTGGACGGAGCGCCAAACATCAAAAAAATTGTTTTTAAAAACATTTCAATTTTTACATGATTTATTACGTATTAACCAATATTGGTATGTAGATACGTTATTCGAAAAATACAAGCGTTAGTGTCAATTTGTAAAAATATCTTAAAAGAAGAGGAAATTTCCTATAAAAATGTCCCAATTTCCGAATCTCCATCGTCATTATTTAATTATTTATAACTTTAATTTAATGTTGAAAATATTTTTAGCGTCGAAAGCAATGCACGTATTGCGCCGCGAAACCGACCTTAAGACAAAAAAAAGTCGGATAATTATTATTGTTTAAAAAAAAGATGCTTAAATTATTTCATTTCGTGGAGACCTTTTGACAACCATACATAACCTTATTGTGATATCTGAAATAGTTATAACTCATTAGTTACCTATTAATTAAAAATTAATAAAATGCAATTACATATTTTTCATATTCTTTTTGCGTTTCATTCCTTGGACAGAGTATATTATGATTAAAAACGAAATTCTTAAAAAAAATGTTATATTGTTTATAATCGTTTTTTTATTTTATTTATTATTTTAAATAATATATTAAAAATTCTATTCTTTCTTTCTAATTTGCAATTCCCCAGAAGATTATAGAAAAAAAATATATAAAAATTTATTTGTTTATTTACTTAACAATTTGTTATAAATAGTCGTCAAAAGTGGTGTTATTTTTTTACCTAGAAAAAAATATAACCAACCTATACATATAATTTAATTTTTTTAGATTTTTTATAGCTGTTGCGGAGTAATAGATTTGAGTATTCTAGTATTCTAATATTCTAAAGTAGAAAAAGTAGAAAAATCTTGAAAACTGTAAATTCAATTTTGACCTTAAATAACTCTTGCAACAGGAAGATAATCAGAAAATGATAAAAGACCTTTTTATAGAGCGTTCCCTACAAGAATGTCTTAGTCTTATACCTTGCCTTGACGAGTTATAAAATTCCAAATTAAAAAAAAATCCCATGTTATTTAAATAAAAAATAGAAAATCGCGATGATGCGCCTCTTAATATTAATATTAAGAACTTAAATTTTAACAAGATCATATTTTCGACATCCGAAATAATATTTTCGATGTCACTTTTGAAAAAATAATAGTCGACTTTTTTATACAGTCTAATATACAGGGCGTCTCTAAAGGGTCTGTACAACGCTCCACCAGTATAGTACTGCTCAAAATAAGTAGATTTAACTTGCTTTAGACCAGAAATAGATAATAACGGAGCTCAAAGTTGAAAAAATAAATAACGTATTCTTTAATATTTTTCGACAGCTTCGAGCTAATTTCATGAGATTTTGCATCCGGAGTTTTTTACAAATTTAAATACCTTTTTGTTGAAAACGGTTGGCTCTAGACATATTAGCAAGGTATACCCTTTTTAAGCAGAAAAGTTGGGGGAAAAGAATTTTCCAGCCTAAAGTGAAATACACCGTCGCACAAAAAAGTTTTGGCAGTTTAAATGTATCCTAATAGTCGCTTATGGCTCCATCTAGAAGATACAACGAAATCGTCGATAAATTCGAATTTCTCATCCCAAAAAACTTCTTGATACCAAATTTCACGAAATTAGCTCGAAGTAGTCGATAGATATTAAAGAAACTGTTATCTATTTTTTCAGCTTTGACACCCTACTCCGTTATTATTTTCAATTTTTGGACTATCTGATCATTATATTTTATTATATTTTATATTATATATTTATATGCACAAGATATAAAAATATGAAACTGATCGAAAATATTGATATTTTTATCTAAAGGTACAGTTACTGTGAAATCAGTGAAACGCGTTTATAAATTTTTTTGCTTTGCACCTTACCTAACCAAAGCTTTTTTGCTATATCCGGAGGAAAGATTAAATGTAGCAAGCTAACATTTTTTTCTCTTTCCTTGTCAACTGCTTTATTTCCTTCTTCAATTGAATTCTTCAGCTTATCCATTCTTCTTCTTAAACCGTCCTATAACAGAAAAAACGTAATAGTTTGATGACAAAATGTTTTATGGCACTGCCAAAGCCAAAAAATTAAAATGACATTTTAAATTAAAAAAAAGCTTCAATTTTGTGATACTCAGTTAAGTTCATGTAAAAATCTATATTACAAACTTGTATCAGATTTCATTTAATTAGGTATGTACTTTATACACTAGGAAGGAACGTTTGAAAGTCCTTACTCTTGGTTTGCTTTCTTCCATGGTTACAGTCAATTGAAAATCTTTGTTTTGCCCAATAAAATCGAGTGTATGGTAAATACTGAGCGATAGTGATTTAAAATGTACATAGATATCAAAGTTGGCTACTTTTTGGATTTTTGGCCAATTTTTGCCATTTTTTGACAATTTTCGTTTTATAACTTTTTTCTGAGTTAATTTAGGTATATGGAATGCCATATTCAAATGAAAGCTGGTTTCAAGACCTTTAAAATGGTGTCAGGTAGAAGTTTGTACAATTAAAATCAACCGAGATATGTCAATTTAACCAACGATACTTGTTCTTGTTTTTATAAAATTTTTTAAATTATTTTCGGTATTATTTTGTCTAATAAATTTATTTTTGTGAATGTGAAAGTTAAAATAAGTTTATAGGTGGTTGGATATTATTATTTATTTATTTAAACAACAGTTAATCATATATATCTTATAAATTTTCAGTTTCATTTAGTATATTTTCAGTATTAATATCAATTTCGTCGTCATCATTTTCATCAATGTCCTCTTCAGAAAAATAAGGCTCATAAGCATTCTCACAATTTACTCCCATACATTCTTTACTACATTTACATACTATTTTTTCAAGTAAATTTTCAGGCGCAGGAGATTTATTATTAAAAATGGGAAGTAGCCCATTTATGGAATTTTTCCAATCCCAATCAAGGGAACTTAAAGGACAACTATTCCACTGTTGCATATGAAAATATACTTTTAATCCATGATGTTTGAGAGCATCAGTTGTTGGAGGCAATCGAGACAAGGTAAATTTTGCACTTGTTGAATACTTTTGAAATAATTTATATCGAGTAAGTTTTTAGGCTGTCAATTTTGTGAACTATACATTATAGTTACAATGCATTCGGATGCAGCAGTGATATCCTCAACACTAGCATTTTCAAGTAAAAACACATCGAGGTAATTTTTTAATTTTGAAAAATTCTTATTTACAAAATTGAAAAATTTTTTGTAAGTAATTTTAAGTTTTTTAATTAAAAGTACAAAATTAATTAAAAGAATTCGAAATTTTACAAGATAAATATGATTAATTGTTGTTTAAATAAATAAATAATAATATTCAATCGCCTAGAAACTTATTTTAACTTTCACATTCTCAAAAATAAATTTATTAGACAAAATAATACCGAAAGTAATAAAAAAAGGGCAAAAATTGGCCAAAAATCTAAAAAGTAGCCAACTTTGATCCAATGTATCTCGGTTTCTATTAGTCGTAGGTACTTTTATAAACGCTTATTTTAAAGGAAAAAACATTAACTTCTTTTTCTGTGAAGCAATGCCTATACCTAACTCCTCAGAAAAAAGTTGTGGGCCAAAAACCAAAAAAAAAAAAACGCATGTTTTCGGGTTTTTTACTCGTTTTTTAGGCATATTTTCGTTAAAAATATTTTTTTTTTGACTTCAGAATGTCTCATTTCAATTGGAAATTCAATTTGCTACAACTTTTCTGTTGACAACTATAGTGAAAAAATGCAGTTTTCGAGTAAAACTCAAAAAACTGAAAATACCACATTTTTACTACGTTCTCAAAAACTCACCCCTTTAAAAGGTAGCACTCCGCGGTTTTATCATTTTTTAGGGTCAATTGAACATATCAAACAATAAAATTTCTGTTACGTTGTAGTTCCTTTGTACCCTCTGTTTTTTGACATAGTCAATAGCCTATATTGCCGATCAAAGCTTCCATAAATCTGTTAAATGTCAAACCAATATTACAAATATTTTCTTATTCGATACCTGTCAGTTGGATTTATCTATCGTCTTCCGGCAAGAACATCTTTTCCTCCTGACAAAAAGTAGACTCTAACCATTCTTGATTCGTATACATGCTTTTCGCCTAATTATCGTGGCAGTTTGTGGTTTACACGCTTACCATACCGTCATATAATACTAAGTGTGAAGTCAACTAGCAATAGCGACCGTACGGTAGTTTAGGTGAACAGCGGGGGTTAGCCTCCGTTGCCCTAACTTTTTTAACTTTCTTAAATATGTCCCTTGTAAGGAACGAGTCCGTTACATATTTTTATACCGTAAGTAGATCTCATCCTTAGACTACCCTTTGATTAACGTGTTTAACAGGATGCCAGTGCTGTTGGCTAATTATGAACAATTCGCTATTTAGTTTAATGTCTAGTAAAGAAAAGATTCGAGTTAGCTTCGAAAAGACGCGGTCGTACTTTTTGGATAGGGCATGGTAGTATAGGTTATATGTATATGTCATCCTTTGAATTTACGAAAATTTTTGTATAGATTATTAAAATAGAGGCCGGTATTTTAATTTCTGTATTTCTGGCAGATTTTGTGATGGTTAATAACGCGGCGGAGTGTTTCGCGTTGTGTAATGATGGATCGTGCTGAATCCATCTCATGTAATTTATAGTTAATTGGAGTCTGTTACTGGAATGTTTTTATAAAAATATTGAAAACTTACCTGTGCTCGTGCTTGTTCTCCGACTAAGATAACATCTCTGGTCGCATCATGAAGTGGAATATCAGATATGAAGAGTCCACTACCAGTGAGACCATTTAAACCATCGATAAAAGGAGACCCAATAAATAATATTGAGTCAGTCTCTTTACAATATATCATTTGACCTTTTATTTGTAAGCACTGAAAAAGAATGAAATGATATAAATACATGTCAAATGTGTAAACACTGCTGGTTTTTCTAGTAAAGAATTGTCTCTTTTATGCTAAAATTTCAAAATTGAACGAAAAAGTGTTACATCAAAGTATTGTATCTTTATAAAATATTCAACTCCGGTCAATAGTTCCCAAAACACAGCCCCACAAAAAAAAGGCTCAGTACCAGAGACGTGTTTCAATGCCATGTCAATGCTCCCTAGAATATTTTCATAAAAAATAAAGAAATTGCTAAAAATATCGTAAAATATGAGTAACTGATATATGTATAACCCCTTTTATGAAAATTGTAGCTTTTGAGAAGGTCTTTCACATCCAGTTAAAAAATGCAGGGCATTTCATTTGAAAAAAACTAAATTGTTGCCTTTGAAAGAGACATTTATAAACAGTGACCACTTCAGAAATTACGGTGAACCTAGTACATACAATGTGTGTGACAATTGCTTAGATTGTATCTCAAAAAAACGAGTATATCAGCAACGATAAAGTGTAACGCTGAAAACGTCATTTTTTATATTAAAATATTAATAACTCGGGAACGGCTGATTTTTGACACATAGTATCTATTACGAAAAAGTTGCATAATTTCATGTAAAATATAAATATCCACTCAAATACTGAGTGTTCCATTTAAAAACAATACAACTTTCGTCAGCCCTCCGAAAACGAATCACCCTGAATAAGTCAAAATAATTTTATAATGTGCATTTCCACCTGAACCTATTTTGAATTGATAAATCGACTTTGCCACAGCGTTGACCCACCCTGTAAATATTTCAAATTATTTTTATTTTACTAGTAATTAGTCATCAAAATTAACACCTAGTAACAGATGTTGAGATCGAAGAATTGCAAGAATATGGGTTTGACTGAACCTGAATTATAGGATCGATAGTACTATAATGTAAGAGTTAACAGTAGAAAAAAAGTTAGTTTTTGTTCTCTGTGGGGTGCAAAAATGGACATCTCTTGTAGACTTTGGGATATAAAAATTGTAAGTCCTGAGGATGACGTCCCGAAGAACCCGGAGCTCAGCGACGTGATACAGAGAGCGAGGCGCGAGATTGAAAATTTTCACCTATCTTTCCCAAATCTCGACGGCGCGCTCAAAACCGCGAATTCGAAAGGAAGGCGAATCCAATAAGGGAAAATGATGCCGCACCAAACGAGAGCACGCAAAAGTCAACCCGATCCATCGGCAGAAATATAACAAGTGTACTGATATCTGGCCAGAGTTTGTGCTCGCTCCAAACGTATGCTTTGTGTCCTATATTATAATTGACTACATTATTGTACCTAAAATAATCAATAAAAACAAATATATTTTTTTAAATATTCGAGTTAGATTATCTAAATCACCAAACTAGTTCATATCTCACATGAAATTTTATCGTAGTTATAATTAAATAATTAAAAATTAAATTTTATACATACATTTCTCCTCAATTGCACCTAATTCTATAAACCACTTAGTAATACCATCCCCATTATCATCCCCAGTACGTCATATAACATCGGAGAATACTTACACATTGCAAACAAATACCACTTGTGTTTAAAAGCTCTGCAAATGCAAGGACGAACTAAAAACATCTCTTTTTCCTTTTATCTTCTGGCGATTCACATTTCTATGATGGTGAGATGTACTTTGAGAGAAATATTACACTTAAGTATCTGACTTATTAATATTGGCTGCAAACTTAATTGCTTTTGCTTAGTAAACGCATTTATTTAGGTTTCGCTAATATGTGTTGCGATAATATTGCATTCGAAGCTCTGAGCAAAAAAATTCAAATTTTCGCACAACTTTCCAATCGAAACTACGAAGCCGTCCCCAACCACTATGCAGGGCTAATCCTGGCCAAAGTAGAGACCCATGTAGACGAGCGGTCCACCCCTAAAAAGATGCTTAGAAAATCAAGGTCACCAACCACGAGAAGAGGCCAGGATGAAACCTTTTGTAATCGATGCATTGAGTTATTGCGAACAAAAAACCTAAATATATTTTTATTTTGCAACTTTTTTGTTAATAACAAATTACCTGCCACTCGGACACAAAGATGTTACTTCTAACCATCTTTTTAGAGGTGGACCGCTCGTCTAATGACCCAAGTCTAAAAAGACCCAAACCACTGCTCTCCATAGAAAACAGAACACGCGGCCTGTTAAGTCCTAGTTCTAGTTCCAGGTCCCTCTTATGTTTATTACAAAATTAAAAATGTTATGTCTGACAGTAATCGAAATATTGCGGTGGGAAACAGTTTTGTGGCCACTCGATATAGGAAAGAATATATAGATATAGAAACTTACGTCTTTAAAACTTGTGTGTGGACTTGCCTCTGCAAATAAATCATGTCCAAAAGGGTTTCGTAAAGTTAATAAAAATGGCGTATTAGAGGTTTTAATTATGTCGTTGAAGGTTAAAGTAATACTTCTAGGTCGGGAAAATTCGAAGTATGTAGCCACAGAAGTACCATGTATGGGAAGTATGCGTCCAAAGAGCCGCATAAATCCGTAACCCAACTGCACAAATTCCAAATGTCGATCTACAATAAAAATTATACTTTAAGATTTAACCATAAATAAAACTCAATAAATAATTCAGAATAAATCAAGGGGCTAAGTCCCACCGTTTTCACTGTACAGGGCCGTATTGGTCGGTTGTTATAATCATATTATTTACGAAATCTTTGGTATGCTTATAACAAATTGATTTAAATCTAGTGTGGTGTTAACATTTACATGTGCATAATTTACTGCAAAATTTACAAATTTTTGTAGGTCAGTGGCGTAGGAATGGGTAATAAAGCGGAATTTTTTTACCCCAACTTCTACGCCAACCACCTAATAATCATTCGGGATTCATTTTTAGATTCCGTGGACAATTCTTCTAAAAAAGGTATACTTGTTGATAATCGGTAATATTTTCAAATCAAATCATTACTTAACCCCCTTTTCAGACTGATACTGACCGGCTGACGTCAACCGGTTATTCACAGTTTGCGCACGGCTACGATATGAATAAGGCGCCCTAGATGCCATATTTATATATTTTCGCTCATATAAAGACAGTAAATAAGCGGTTTGCGCACGTCAACCAATAATTATTTAAAATGCTATAAATTATTTTTTATAATTATGCAATCAACATATCAAATTGTTATTGTTGCCCAGCAAGAACCTTGAGGAGGTTTGACCATGCCTTGCCAAAAATAAGTTTTTATTAACATCATAATGTTAATTTTTTAATTTGCTGAAAGCCTTCGGACTTACAGCAAATGTTCAAATACATTACCGTTACCGTCTATGCACAAGTGTACACGTTGGATAGATGAGCGGCGGATGTAATGGAATAAACCAGGGTTGTTACGTATTTCTTCAGCGGCATCTTCGGTACGATTCCGCAACTGCTCTATATTCTCTACCTCGGTGTGATACACGACATATTTCATATAACCCCATATACAAAAGTCCATAGGATTTAGGTCCAGCGAACGCGCTGACCATTTTATGTGCCCTCCTCTCCCTATCCACCGATTTGGACATTGATCGTCTAAAAATCCACGGACATCGCGAACAAAATGGGCCGGAAATTCTACTAAAAATTGAAAGTAACGCGGCCCATTCAGATGGACTATTATGGCTGCAAAGAAATTAGCTCTGTTTCAATTTAAATACCTCTGCTTTATTAATTTTCTTTTAACAAAAGTTGACTTCGAGAAGTCAGGCTTGTTAAATCACTTTGCACTAAGTTAATACAATTGTTAAAATTATTTATAATAAAATGCAGCATGCTCCGTTATTTACTTGCATACGTTTAAGTCGAAACCACAGATTATGATGTGAACTTGGCAACGCTGTTCGCTTCAGCTCACGACTGATTCATGACATTACGTTACAAAATTATCCAAGCATCCGGGCATCTGGCAGGGCCGCCCTCTTAGCGGGAATTATGAGTTGATTTCCTTCATTTTTAAAAGTCGAGTAAAACATTTTCTGTCTTTAATAAGCTTTTCGAATACGTTGTTAAAATTAATGATATTATGACTGAATCACCCTGTATAAATATAAAATACTAATCTAATTGATATGAATTATTTTTCTAAAACCGTTTTAAGATTTTACAAATAATTGTCTCACAGTCAGTATATATAATTAATTTGTAAATGTTAGTGTCAATGACCTCTGACATTGACCTAGTATACGTAGAGTAGATAGGCACGCATTTAGGAAATTTAAAACAGGTAATATTAAAAAGTTACGAAATTCTAAACAAAATACAGTATGTTTCTACTATTTTTTTTCTTATTCAGTCACTTCAGCAGCCAATCGGTACTAGACATATTAAAGTAATCCAAAGCGAAATCCTGTTCTGAATGCCTACGAAAGGCAACGGAGGTTAGCCTCCGCTGTTCCGTTAAAATTCCATACTATCTGTCGCCTCTGAAGAGCCGCTATTTCCAGTCGACTTTACACCTGGATACGGATAGTTTGTGGTATCCAATGCAATGAGCGAAAAGAATATGATTCGTCGATTCATTACCCAGGAAGCATCTTTTTATGTTTTTAGGGTAGTTTTTGATAATTTAAGAAAATTGGAGGGCGATGAAGCGTATCCTTTGGCAGATTCGGTTTCCGGGGAACATCGCTTTTCCTTTGTAGGTATGCCTGTGTTGATTGGAATTCCAACACTTTTAACTATGTAATAAATTATTACTGAAATAATGACAGTATTTACCTAGAACAAAATGCCAAGGAAAAGCTTTGCAAAATGTTGGAACACTCATTTCAAGTTTACTGGTCATAGGGGTTGATATAATTTCCGGGCAGTAACTCCTACAATCTTCATTAATAATTTTTTGTATGATGTACCTATAATGATAAAACCATTTAACATGGAGATACATCAAGTTAGAGTAGTGTAACTGCGACGTTGCGACAAACTGGACTAATTCTTCTCGCTATACAAACAAAAAAGCGAGAAAGATGCTTCAAAGTTTGTCACAACGTCGGTGTTGCATTTTGTATAATTGCTCAAATAACGTAATATTTTTTACCTTACGGCGTAAATGAGTTGAATAAACTTCATAATTTTTATTTTCAAATAGAGGGTTAAGAATCAATCATACAATTTATTTCTAATTACTTAAACCTAAATGACTAATACTAAATGACATCCTTAAATTCATGATTATTCCAAACCCGAAAGTTTCAATAAATCAAGGATTTAACCCTTCCCCCTCCCCCAAATATTTAGCAATCAACTTTTTTTATCAAGACCTATCCCATTAAAATAAATCTTCAAGTTCGTGAATACCCTATATGTAGATACATACAGAGTTACAACTTTATACAGATATACTCCTATACAGATATATATATATATACTCCTATACAGATATGTTTCTTATTTTAAGAGTTACAGAAATGGTTAAATGAGCAAAAATATGTTGAATTTTATGACGATCGCGGATCTGTTTTTAAAGAAAATTTCGAATCCGAAGATATTTGAAGAAAACCGATTTTATATTTTCTTTTTTTCACTGATTTTTTCTACCAAAATTATAATTATATTCAGCATCTTGGTTATTTATTTATGAAAACCCCATAAATTATACATCGTTGTAAAGAAAATTTTCTCTTTCTTCTAATGAGGCAAAAATTCAATATAGTGTCCATAAGAAAAATAAAAGTTAACTACAGCTCAGCACATATTTTTAGAGATATGTTAATACTGTTAGCAAAAATCGATTCCTCACAACATTTAATAACAGACTACACAGTTTTGTCCAAAAATTTTGAGAAACAAGTGAAATACGACTAAAAAAGAAATAGCATAGAATCGGTTTTCATCGAATATCTTCGGAACTATTTAAAAACGCATCCGTGATCGCCATAAAATTCTGCACAGGTTTGCCCATTTAATCATTTCTGTAACTCTTAACATAAGAAAGATACATGTATAAGACAAGTAAAAAGTTGTAACCCTGTGGGGATGCTTATTCACCCCTTCTGAAATCTAGGGTATGTAATAAAATTAAAAATTCAATACCTCCAATAGTGAATGGACTATACAGGATTGGAGGTATTTTCAACTTCCGGCTCCCAGCGGAAGTGGCCTATTCTGACCGGAAGCCAGTTTTTTTTTAAATCGAATGGCATACTTTTCGGTTCTACGCGGAAAGCTATGAAACTTATGTAAAAATAATTTTTTTCTACATCGTGGTTTTCCACCCCAAAATGCCTTTCGAAATGTAAGTGTTCGCCTGAAAGTGACACAAAGAAATGAAGCTCAATACTGTACTACCAGGTGACCTAAATATGTACATTAACGAGGTTGTCTCTACTGTAAAAATTTGTTAAATTAATGGCTTTCGACTTTATATTTATTTTATACTCTGTGGTTTAACTGCTTCGGCTGCGAGAGTTGCACTTTCAGATAAAGCCACCGAGATCTCCGGATCTCAACCCGTTGGACTTTTTCATGTGGAGAGATGCGAAAACATTTACTATTCAATGGGAACGCCTTATTGCAGGGGCCAACTAACTGAGAAGATTCATATAACGTTTGATAAAGTGAAAAACAATATAATTTACCCTTTATTCAAACCCTGATATTTCAAAAACCATTCGGAATTCGGAAAAAGTGAATAGAACCATTTTTGCTTAAAATTAGTCATATAATTCATATACTAAGTATCTGCTTTATATTTTATAGCATAAATAAATAGCTCTTCTAAAGACGTACCTATTCAGCGATATAAGGTTATACCATAGACAAAATAGACTGAACTGTAGAGGCAAGCCGGTGAAGCCTACCGTCAGCCAAACCTCGGCCCTGCCAGCCTCGCGCTTTCAGTCGCTGTTAGACATTCGCTGTGTCAACATTGCTACTATTTTATTAAATATATTGTTTTCCTTTGTGCAATCATGGGACAGTGTATCGTTGACGATTGTAGTAGCAGATTTGTTCGCAATAGTAATGAAATTTCATTCTTTAGGTAAGTAATAATATAAAAATATTTTATAACATTTCGACGGCGTCGCGCAGCATTCTCCATCTCACATGCACTTATTTCCAGTGTTGGCTTCATGTTTTTAGTGCCCACGTTATTAACTGATGTAAATATACAGGCTCATATTATCAACCGGCTATTTACAATTAGTTTTTTGTCACAATTGGTGTTTATTTTCATGATGGGTATTAAAAATAATTGTAAATATTGAACCCTCAACCTATAATTTCGATAATAAACATACGTTAATGTTAAATTACAGGTGATTATTACTGAATAAAATTGTATTATTTACCCATTTTCTTGTGTTAGAATGTTGTGTTTCATGTGTTAGAACTTATTAGAGCTATTTGCGAAAAATATGTAGATGTAAGAATAAATCACGAAACAAAAATATTTAACTCTCTAAAAGCTACAAAACGACGTGTACTTAATAAAGTTACAATATTTAAAGGCCAAAAAAGATTTTAAAGTAATATTAGAATTTTATTTTTTATCCAAATTTTAAAAATCTTAATAATAGCTTTAGCAATTTTAATGTTTATATTCGTATATTAAAAATATATGCCGTTACATTTTGCATTAGTTAAACTAATTTTATCATTATGTTTCAGAAAAATGACAATTTAAGAAATAGAAAAAATAATAATATATTTTCTTAATAGCTCCTATAAAAACGGTACACTCAAGCTACAGAATTAAAAAACTTTTTGAATGTAAACTTATTTAAAAAATATGAATAAGAACTTGTGAGGACTGTATGTGAAAAGTATATCGATGTGATAATAAATCATGAAGTTAAAATATTTAATTCAGTGAAATCTACTAAGACAAATATTAAATAAATTAGTACTACTTAATGGACAATAAATATATTCAAATTATTTTGTAGGTTTATTTAATATAAGCAGGACGAATTACGTATATTATTTTCTGAACTTGAAAAATAACTATTTGTCATAAGTATAAAAATATTGCCTTAATCCGAACCTGCTCAAAGTATGCGCGCTCAGATTACTTCACACACTCCACTTCCCCGCAGTTTGGCTTCATCGGTTCCCGTGCTTTGGGATCGGAAACGTACACTCTAGGTGCGATGTGGGTTATACCTACTTTTTTGTCATAGTTGTCAAGAAAATGTAAAAAAAATGTCTTTTATATCGTACTGACGACTATTTCAAACAATCATAGTATCCTCTGTGCTTTAAAAAATGTACCTACTCTTTATTAATCTTTTTCTACTTACTTTAAAGTTTTTTTTTTCTCAAAAAAAAACATCGATAAACACATAAAATTCACCAGAGTATCTTAGGTACAACGTAAATCGGTTTAGTTCCAATTTATTCGTTGTTAAATTATTTTGGAAAATGGTTGCCCGTTTAAGCGAAAAGAGAGAATTAAAATTTTAATTATGATTAAGCGGAGATAAAAGCCGCACCGTAAGTATCCAGACCAGAGAATTAGTCGAGCTACAATAAGTAAAGCATCCAAAAAGTTTGAAGAAAATGGAAGTATAAAGGAAGATTTACCTGGATCAGGAAGGCGAAGAACGATAAACGAAAATGACCGTCAAAATGTGATGCTCGCCGTTACTGAAAATACTCACTTATTCATTAGAGGAAATTAGAAATTTATTTGAAAGACAACCCAACATAAAAAATCACATAATTTTCACTGACGAACCAAGTTTTTGCTTAAACGGAACCGCGAACAGACAAAATACTAGGTTTTGGAGCCCAGAAAATCCGCATTGAATCCAAGAAAAACATATACAACGGCCGCAAAAAGTGAATGTTTGGGCTGGAATACTAGGAAATCGCATACTGGGACCTTATTTCTTTGTGGGCAATTGACAGGCGACATTTATTTGCGATTTTTTTTCATTTTCAGCTGATTCCAGCCCTGGAATAAATGGCTAGTGATGTCTGGTTCCATCAATATGATACCCCTCCACATTTTCGCCTCGATGTAAAAAATTAACTTAATGAAGTTTACCCAAATCGATGGAAAGGCAAAAGAGGGCCGCTTGAATGGCCACCACTCTCCCTTGACTTAATTCCACTAGATTTTTTTGTGGGGTTATCTAAAAAGCAAAGTGTATGTGAACAGACCAGACACTATCGAAGGATTGAAAAATCGTATCAAAGCAGAAGTTCGATACATAACACCAAATGTTATTCAAAATGTAATTGATAATTGAACACCGAATTGGGAAGTGTGCAATGGTTAGAGGGCCACTTTGAACATTTGCTGCAATAAAATAAAAAGTAGTACTAATAAATTATTGTTTTCATTTAATTCCTACATTTTTTGATAACTATGACAAAAAGTAGGTATAACCTTATATCGCTGAATTCGTCTTTAGAAGGGCTATCTATTTATAGGTACTATAAAATATAGAGCGTCCTATTTAAAAAAATGTCGGTAATGTTATAGGTCTGTCAAACATGGCCCAAAAAATAGAAAATATAGCAGAAAAGTGACATTTTCTAGTTACTAATTGATCTGTTTCAGCGTTTTTTTTTTAATTTAAACGGGCAAAAAAAATATAATTTTGTTCCATCATTTTGGGACACAGTGGGATACATCAACTACTCGCACTCACCTAAAACTCCTTCCGTCTTTTCTACTTTGAGTTACTGCCACATCCACGTCTGTTGAATATAAAATTTTGGCAACAGCTTTTAGAATTCCAACCATTAAAAAAGACATCGAAATTTTGTCCGTTGTGAAATCTAGTTGTATATATTTTTCACTGGTATAAGTGCACACAAATGTTTCAATTTGTTGATCTTCTTCTTGATTGATGTCTTTACTTTTTAATACGTCGTGTACACCATCAAGTGTTGTCAGAAATTCTTTTAAATTACTTCCTAGGCACATAAATGCTGCTTCTAATCTTCCTGTACATGTTGTTACAATTAATTCTTGGCCTAATCTGTCTAAGAATTCAATTTCATTGACATCTAAAACACGAAAAAGATACATTTATGGGTTTAAAAGTATATTTAATAAAGTATTTTAATGATTTTTGTTTGTATACACCGTGTCCATCTAGTCCAATATCTCGGTTAATAAAAGATATAGGTAACTTATTTTTTTTCTACAGAGTTGCCTACTTTCCCGAGCTGCATAAAATGAAAATATATTTGTATATACAGGGTGTTCAGTTTTTCCTGGGCAGGTACCAACTTAATTTTTTTAATTGGAAACCTATATTTTTATGGCATTATCGAATACTACGTGAAAAATTAACGGGTCTGTGTTATGATTCCTATTAAAATATTGATAGTTTTCGAGATAATCGACATTTCATTTTTTTTTCTTATGTTTCGTCACTTCTAGTAGTTGACATAATTATGATTGTATGACAGCTAGAAATTGACTCTTTCAAACAACGTATCAAAAGTTGACCTGCGATATACAGGGGGCAACAAAAGTTGTGCCAAACATGATAATTTAAAATTTGAAAAATCTCGACTTTTTCAAATAGAACACCCTGTTTTATAATGTGATTAAATGTCTTTCTGTAGACCCTATAATTCTTCAATAGCTTTCCCTATACCTAAGTTGTTTTTGCAAAAAAAACATTTTTATGTAAAATACCGGATTTGCGCCCGTTCCCTTGTTGGGAAAAATATTGTAAGGGTATTTATTTTAAGTTAGCTTGCGACTATGAGTATTCTTTTTTCAAAATTCTATTCATCCAAATTTTTTAATCTTCAATATCACTAATAACTTTCCTAACTACGGTAACAGTGCTTGATTTTCAATATAATACGGATGAAACTTCTTCAATATTTTATTTGTCAAGCTTTTGAAAACTCCAAGGTTACTACTAATTACCTGGCACTAAAATTTGGATTTTCAACAGCAGACGCCACAACTTTAAACCATAAGAGTAAATAAATAAGAGGCTTTTTTTCCTTGTCTTCTGCTGGCAGCAGCGGCAGAGTACGCCATCTGTAGCTGATGTGTAGTGAAACGACACACAGACCATAAAATAATTAAGGAAACTGCATGGGAAAACACAATTAGAGTAACCTCTAATTCTACTATCTAATAGATGTCGCTGCATTATAATGGCGGTAAATCTAAACGTAATAAAATACACAGAATAAAAAGTATTTCATAAGTAATACTTGGTTAACTTAACACTTGGTTAAAATAATATTGCACAGTTACTTGCCAAAAATTATGACTAAATACATTTGTTTCGAACTAATTGGTTCTCGATGTACTCCTGGTTTCTTTTGTATGTGGGAATTGAAGTACTCGTAGTATACGTAGGAAAAAATCAGTAGGATCGTAGACATATGTATGTGTAGACATGTATCTATCATCACTTGTGGACGTAGTGGACGTAGTATCGTAGGATAAAATCAGTAGGATCGTGGACATATGTATCTAGCACCACTTGTGGAAATAAAATCAAAATGTAAGTATTTACTTTAATTTTGCATAAATAAATGTTAAAACGGCTATTACTTAAATGATAAGAAAAATCCTTTTTGTGAATAAATAGATAATATATCCAGTAATAATTATATACCTACTGTAAAATAAAATTAAATATCCTTTAAATAAATAAACAAACATAAACTCTTTAAAAAACAATACTATTAAAAGAAAATAGTAGTGTAAAAGTAAAAAATACTTTTTAAAATAAATAAAATAACCTCTTAATAAAATTAACAGTTTTAAAAATTCTTAAAAAACAAAACTAAATTAACAAAAATAACTGCCCAAAAAAAAAACTTAAATAGGGACGGATTAGTTAGGTACAGAACCTTTCTTAAAAGGTGAGCGCATTAATAAAATTGTTTCATGTTGTTAAAATAATGAATACTGAAAATGTACATATAAAAAATAATTTCACTTAATTTTCCTCTGAACTGCCTTTCTGCGAGTTTGGTTTTTAAAATTACGATGTATGTCATCAAAATGCTTTCGAATGATTAACAATGACGATGTATCTAACAACTGAGCTTTAACTTGATCGAAGTGTAAGGAACATGAAAACCATGAAAAATCTATTTTACATAATATTGGTGAAATTGTTCTTCCTAATAATGTAATGTAGCCAAAAGAATTTAAAAGTTTTATTACTGTATCATGTATATTAATAATGTAAATTGCCAAATTACGAGTAACATAGTTTAGTCGACGGGCATCATCAAATTCTTTAAACATGGTTAAAATATGATGTGGTTCTAAATTTTCGGTTAATAAGGAATTTTTACAACTACACTCGGACAATTTATTTTTTTTTACTAAATACCCACAAACATATGCTACAGCTTGACTATCAAAATTTGAATCAGAAATGTCTGATTCTAAAACAACCGGAATAACAAAATTTTCAAATTCTTCAATACTGTCATTATCATCTACAGTGTTTATATTATCATTTTCAAAAAAATTGTGAAGGTTTTCCAAAAGTGATGCTCCGTCTTCCTCACAATTTGAACCTCTATCTGGTTATTTACTAAATTATTAACTATACATGTTTTTAATGAAGAAATAAATTGTAATGGTGTTGGGTTGTCACTGAATCCCCTACACTGTCGAACAGCACTAAATAAATTTTCTATGGGGTCTTGATTTAAATATCGAGTTCTTAAGTATGTAAAGTTCTTAAGTAAAACCATACATCTCCGAACATTTTTTCCAAATTTGTTGAACTTCTTTAATAGTAAAAATCCAACCAGATTTTACGGGATGTACATTTTTTACTTTGTTGTCTTTATGAGACTGAAATTGCCAAAACTGAATTTTTTCCAACATATCATTCCAAAATGTAATATGTGCTGATTTCTTGGTAATACATGACTTTGAAGAACTGCAATTATTTAGCTGAATGATACGAGAATTTAACCTACCAAAAAGATCATTAATATCATTCGCAAACTCTGTTGTATGAATAGCCTCAGCAGGTATGCCAATACTAGGATTACTCACCATTGCCTCAATTTCATGAGCTACAGATGCACTTAATTTTTGTGCTGTAATTTTTACTTTCATTTTAACATTACCACGATTTAATTCGAAATAATGGTCATGTATCTTTCGTAAACCTTGGAAGCGTCTAGATTTATCAATTTCATAACATTTTACTATGTGGCTGAATTTTGCTGTTTTATTATGCGAAAATTTTATATTATTGTTATATAAAGCATTTCTGGTATTTTTAAGCAAATGAGGAACGTCAAAAATGGGAATAATTTCCTCGCCATTAACATTAAAAGTGGATTTATTTGATGACTCAGAAACTAACTGTCTGATAGCTGATCTGTTAGTGGAACCTTGATCACAAACTGTACAAATTATTTTTAATCCACAAGACTGCAATGCTGAAATTATTTCAATTAACAAAATTTTTAGGTCCTTTGTTTTTATAACGTCTTTAGTGAAATAAAACGCGATAGGTTGCTTCCAATGTTTACTAATACCTTGTACCAAAAACACTAGAGCATAATTTGCTACCTCATTTTGTCTACCCAGGGACCCAAGATCGACATATCCCGTTACTTGATCTTTACAAGTGTCATAATTTAGACCAACAGACAGAGTTATTTCATCAAATACTAAACAACAAACTTTATCTCTTGTAATCATTTTACTAACACGTTCTGATAATTTAGGTAACAACTTTTCATTTATCCTAACATTTAAAGGTATTTGGCCTAAATATTTCCTTATGGAAGATTTAGAGGGCAGCACAAAAAATTTCTGTAAATACCTGTAGCACCTTGGCCCACGTTTGTAAATCGCTAAAGCAAATGCTTTATTTTCTGAATTATAAATAGGTTGTTTTTTTCGCAATTTTTAATTTGTGACTCAATAAATTTTACTCCAACTGAATCAAGATGTCGACTTAATTTTGCAAATAAATTAGAATAGGCGATACTACAAACATGAGCCAAATTACTTTTACATTTTAAGTTTCCTTTTTAATTTCAAAATCTGAATTTTCTGTTGACGATCTAGATAATAAATTTTTTTATATTTATCTGAAAGTTGATATTCTCTTAACATTCATAGTTTTTAAAAATGTTCTTTGTTTATTATTTGACTGAAAAGGTGTGCTGCTTTGACAAAATGAGGTATCAAGTGAGGTACTTACATGACCAGTATTTGATTCCGCTTCATTCAACTTGCTATCAGTAATCTCAGTAATGGTCCTGGTGTTCGCAGTAGCGCTTGTAGGAAATAACAATTTTGAATACGTGTATTTCGGTTTTTTAAAAGGTGGAGGTGAAAAATCATCCGAAATTGAAGTTTGGCAGCTCGTACTCTGAAAATTCTGTAATGTTACGTTAACAAATTGTTTTGCTGAATATTGGATACTATCCGAGGATTCCAAGGTGACATTATTACAATTAATAGGTGAACTTGTAGTTGATCTTAAAAATAATGTCGGCACAGCATTTATGTTGAGACTATTCCTACAACTGTTTTTAAAACATTTTAACTCAAAATGGTCTTCACAAAAATAATGATCTGTGTTTGTCGGAGCAAAGTCTGATTTACAACATTTTCGAATTGATTCTATCCACAGTAATTGTCTGTCTTTTGTAATTTTGAAAAAACTTTTATTTCTATAGGACGCATTATAGACATTCATATAGTAAGTGCTTTTGCAATTTGGAGCACAACATTTACGTGTAGTTCTTCCAGTAGGTAAACTCATTTTGAATAAAAAAAGAATAAAAATACAGTAAGGCAGTTCAGATGACTAATTCAATAAATCTCTTATTACATTAATATAAAACAAAACAAATTTATTAATGCACAAAACGCGGCAACCTACCTGAACTGAAGATAAACTATAACCTCAAACCTCCAACATTCTACATTGATTGAAATATTTCAGTCAACGCATTCTGTTTCTGTTGATTGAAAGCTTGGAAATACAGATTCGATCTGTGGTTGCAGATTTCTGTTTAACAATTTCCGTAAAGGACAATTTTAGCTACAACAACGTGAGATGGCCTCAGTGAATGCATGTTCAATCCGCCCTATCCAATAAAAGCCTCTTATTTATTTACTCTTATGCTTTAAACTAAATATTATCGTTGTTACTTTTATGTCTCCTGGTAGTTTTCTCATAATTCGTATTTGCTGTTCATTCAAACCTTTCCTTGACATTTTCAAAACGGTGGGAATTTCTGTAAATTTGGATTATTTGCTTTGTAAATACGTGCTGCTAGCAAACAGTTCCCATATTTTACTATAGTAGGATCGCATTCGATGCAAAGTAAAGCAAAAAGTTGTCGGTCTTTTATCAAATTCAAATTTAAAATGAAATTCAATGTAAAATCTGAAATACCGCTGCACACACACTATGTTCTGGTAGTAGCTGTAGTCGCCCAGGTGCATCGAGTGTACGAACTGGTCGGTTATACGTCAAATATTAATCTGGCGAGCTTTGCCGTCAATTAGAGAGCGCTTCCAAAAAACAAGTAAACAACAGTGGCGCGTACAGAGGTAAAATGGAGTACATATGTGGAATTTAGGAAACAAATTGGATTTATAATAAATTACATTTAAAATAAATAGTTTATGAGAATAAAGGAATTTTTGTAGGAACAAGGGTGCCAGACCTGAACTGATCCCCTCGTCCCTTCATACTGTATAAAGAAATTATTCAATTTGTAAAACCCTTAAAAGCATATTTCATTGGTTCCCTTGACAGGCAATGATTTATTACTTTGCATCGAATATGATCCTACTATAATTCTTAATCACTTGTAGCGATTTTATGGTTTTTTGATTTTATTTACAAATAAATGGTACTTTCCATAAAGATTTATTTATTAAACACAAATATCTAAATTTTTCAGTTATTAATTTTTATTTTAAATAGTGTAGCTAGACAACTAATAAATTTAATAAAAATAAATACCCTTACAATATTTTTCCCGACAAAGGTACGGGCGCAAATCCGGTATTTTACATAAAAATGTTTTTTTTGCAAAAACTACGCAACTTAGGTATATGGAAAGCTATTAAAAAATTGTAGGGTCTACAGAAAGGCATCTAATGAAATCATAAAACACAGGGTGTTCTATTTGAAAAAGTCGAGATTTTTCAAATTTTAAATTATCATGTTTGGCACGACTTTTTTTGCCCCCTGTATATCGCAGGTCAACTTTTGATACGTTTTTTGAAAGAGCCATCTTCACTCTACCGTTCCTGAAAAAAAAATAATTTCTAGCTGTCATACAATCATAATTATGTCAACTACTAGAAGTGACGAAACATAAGAAAAAAAATGAAAAGTCCATTATCTCAAAAACTATCAATATTTTAATAGGGATCATAACACAAAGTCCCGTTAATTTTTCACGTAGAATTAAATATAGGTTTCCATTTAAAAAAATTAAGTTGGTACCTGCCCAGGAAAAACTGAGCACCCTGTATATGCAAATATATTTTCATTTTGTGCAGCTCGGGAAAGTAGGCAACTCTGTAGAAAAAAATTAAGTAATATCTTTTATTAATCTAGATATGTGACTTACGCGCACTAGGTGGACATGGTGTATATAACAACTAAAAGTAGACCTATTTAAAGTACCATGGTTTTTGGTTTTTCAAGTTGTTATACCTGCGGCCTATGTACATGGTAGCCGCAAGTTACAGAATTACCTTTCATTTCCTTAGTCTTGAATAATAATCTTTGAACTGTTCTTGCTATGGCTATGTAGAGGAGAACCACCTATCAGAACCCTTAGCCCCGATCTAATATTGATTTCAGTTTTTATTGTTGGGTCTATGATCGCTACGGACGGAACTAATATCTATATTATCCATTATTCACAAACGCTCGCATGTGGTATGAAAGTGGGCGTTTAAAAGTTTGAGGAGTACATAATAAATACACATATTCTTTGCATAAATTTATACGTATGCACAAAATACTTTTCCATTAAGCGAATATAATTAAGTTCTTTGCGCCACTCTCTATAGGGCTATTTTTAGAAGAAGCTCAGGAGTTCCGAAATATGGACTTCACACGGTATTCAGTAAACGAAAATGTAGCAGGATTTTCAATGATTTATTGCACATATTATTAATCTCATCAGCCCCAAACATATCTACATATTTTCAGGGAAAAACCGGCAACCACAAAGCTTATCATCAACTCTGAAGCAAAGAACCTAAGTCATATCGTAATGTCAGTCCTTTTGAGAGCTAAATGATGTACGAATTCAGCAACCTCCTCGTGGTGCACATGAGTAAAGTTACGTTAATACATAATTATTCCAAGATCGGTAGAAATAATCTAGAAGCTCTCATTTTGCTTGGATTGAATTTTCAAAATTTAAATCTTAGGGTGTAGTCTTAATGTATCCAAAGACTGGAGTTCCTGCAATTCATGGAATTGTTGCAACGGAAATGGAGTTTATAGTGTCATAAAGTTATCAGGTTATACGGTTTTCGAGTTATATAGGGTTATATAGTTATATAGGGTTAATGCGGTGTATATGTTATGAGGTATATGGATTATGGGGTTCATAGGATAATGAGAATTATGTGGTCGAGATACATGGTTTCAGGCTTGAAGGTTCTCTTCCAAATTCAAGTATTTAATAAAAAATCGTCGCAATCGGTTGAAATTTGTGGTTTGTAGTGAATTTGGAAACAATGTACAGCAGATTTCCCAGCGCCGATTCCTTTATTTATTTTGTAAGAAAACTATGATGCTCCATTCCGCTGGACATATTTGTATTACCATAATTATAGTAACTTAAGCTTCATTCACATAGTATTAGTGCGATTAGTACTGTAGAAAAGTTCTTAACATGCATTGCAAATAGGGACGTTCAGATAAACTTCACAATAACGCCGTTGTACTGCAGTTGGTTGGTACGGCAGAAGCTAGAAGCGTGTTAGCATTTACCAATCCGTTACCAACAGTAATAGAAGGACCAATAAGACAACAGCATTTTTGACAGAACACCACAAAACATACAATACTGTAAATAATACTAATTTTTTGTAAACAGAGTAGATAATATTTATATCATACTACGAGTAGTACAGTACAATGCAACAGTACAACTGCAGTGCCATTGCACTAACGTTTATCTGAACGTTACTTTAGGTACTTCACGTTAAGTGTAACTCGAAGTAATTTGGGATTACAGATTTGTAGGTATAGATTTAAATAGTTTCTTACATCCGTCACTAATTTGGGGAACACTATACATATTTTAAAAACCAATTTAAAACATAAAAGACTCATTTAAAATATGAAACAAATTTTTGCTTACCACTTTCTGTTTTAAGTATGTCAAATAAGTCATCCAAATAAGCATAATGAGAGATGTTGCTAATATTTCTAGGAAGTTGGTTCCTGAAATAGAAATACACATACTTATTCACAATTTACAGCTATATTGACATTAAAAATATAATACATATATGTACAGGGTGTTGCATAAGTGTGTACAAAAAATTCAGGATTACATTCCTTGGAAAATTGTAAAGAGGCTATTTCATACATTTTTTTTTAGTCGAAGCCTCCCCTAAAAAGTGAGTCTATTAAATGGGGATGGCGTAAACTGATTTATTAAATTTAAAAAAGCAGTAAATAATAATGTATAATTTAAAATAATGTTAGTAGAAATGATATTAACTATACAAGTTATTCAAAATAGCCTCCGTTTTGAAGAAACATTCATTCACTCCTTTCAAGAAATGAAAAAGTGTACATTTCTTCCAAAAAAATATTTTCTTCTCAAACACTAAGAATACAAAATATTTCTAAAAGACAAAAAAATTTCTAAACAAAATATTTTTTTGCTTGCAAAATCTGAATGAATAAAAAAGTTGTTTATAAAAAAGCGTGGAAGGGGTGGTTTATTTCACCCCCTAGCAAACCTAGGAAATGAAAAATTTTCCGGTAAAATATGATTTATAACCATTATAATTATTCCAATTTTCATTTACTTATATTCAACAGTTTGAGTGTCAGTGTACACCATCCCCCTTTAACGGACTGTAACTCTACTCTACAGTACTATTAGATCGCGTCCAGAGCAAATGCCAATAATCACGTTGAAATCGAAGTAGTTGAGATGGAATAGTTTGTGGAACATCAGTGGAGTATAGAGCTATTGGCGAAGAACCACTATAAAAAAGCTAATGCGCCTCATTCGGAACTTCATTAGGTGGTGTGGAAGACCGGAATCCTCATTTTTAAATCGCGTTTTGAACACAGAAAAGGGGGATATATATACATATAGTACTTTTTCACTCCAACACACCTCCACGCATGCATGTCTCCATAATCGGTCACTGAACACGCTCTTTTTTGATAAAAATAACCTGACTCCTGAAAACCCAGGTGCCGACCTTGTATGCGCCGTAGCACAAAATCCTAACGGTAGATTTTTTTGTGCCCATTAGCTTTTTTGTTCAGGATGTTGACTACCTTTTCCACCAAAAATTAGACCTACCGACTGAAACCACTTTTCCATATAAAAAGTTCGGGGTCTTTTGGTTTCTGGACTTAAAATAACGCGTAGAATCAGATGGAGGTACCGATTTTATACAGAGAGTTCCATTTCTCAGGAAATCGATTTACTTTCGATTTTTTACGGTGTCTTATTTTTTTTATTTTATTGTTTTTTTTTTACATTTGCTCCCTTCCCCATATATGTCAAGAGCTCCATGGTTCGACAAGGACGTTTTCAAACTATTAATTCCGCTTTCCGATATAAAATTTTCACTAATAAATTAAGTGCAGAAGGATGAAGATAATCTCAGGCGAGTCGAATCCGAGTTGCTTGACAATTTTATAGAAAACTAATGTAATTCTCTTTCTAATACGCAATCAACGAAAACAAAAAGGAAAAGAAAATTTGAGACATTAGGAACGGTTCTTTCTAATAAAACTTGTTTCCTGTGTTCAAATATTCATCCATTGTCCGAAATTTTAAACTCTAACGCCTAACGAACGTTTTGAGATGGTAAAAAATCATAGTCTGTGATAATTGTCTAAGCAATATTCACAAAACGTTATGTTGCAATTCTTCATTAATTTGCCTCATTTTAAAAATGCCCCTGTCAATACAAAAAGGCATATTTCTAATAACTCAACGGATACTTTACTTAATAACGCTCAGCCTCAGCCAGTATACAGATTTATCCTTGTCTTCTAGGTCGCAACCAAGTCTTAGTTGTTCTCTGACTACTGGTAGGTACTTCTTGTAATTATAAAACTGTCGCGGAAACATTCAAAAGGTCCGAGCTCTTAAATACTGGTTCATAAATAAGTTTTATTATTGTAAAATGTGTTAATCGTTTGGGTTTACGAAAACAAAAAATTATGCAGTGAAATACAAGGGATTATTGATCACAAGTATAATTTTTCTATTAACGATATTATTGTTTTACCCCAAAATTTGTAGTGATCAACCGAGTAATTCTTTATCACCCAGCAGTTGGGAACATGTTAAACATTTAAATCTGGCTGATCTTAATTTTGATAAGCCAGGATCTATTGATGTAGTGATAGGTGCTGATATATTTCCATATATTATACAGGGTGGTCGTGTAGTCGGCGCGGCGGAGAGAACGAACCTATTGTTTTAAATACTATTTTTGGGTACATATTAATAGGAAAAGTAAATTATAATCAATCTACTAATTCTAATTTTCAGAATTATGTTTGTCAGATCGATAATGAATATTAAAAAAAAATAGGAACATTTTGGAATATTGAAAATCTTCTAAAAAATATTTCGCTCCAGAAGACGAACAATGTGAAAATTTATTAATAAATCCTGTTACTCATCTACTGAACATTCGTATTATATTCCACAGCACTGTGTATTAAAACCGGACAGTGCAACTACGAAGTTACGAGTTCTTTTTAACGCTTCCGCAAAAAGTAATGATTTTCGCTTAACGACACTTTACTTATTGGTCCAAAATTACAAAAGGAAATATCTCAATTGCTATTAAATTTGCATAATATGTACAGGCAGATACTAATTTCTCCTAAGCACTGAGCATCAAAATTTTCAGCTTATACTTTGTCGATATGGTATAAATAGTCCGGTTTCCGAATTTCGTTTGCGCACTGTAACTTATGGAGTTTTCTCAGCTCCTTATCTCGCTCTTCGCACTTTGTTATTTTTAGCTGAAAAAGAAAAGGATAATTTTCCTAACGCTGCCAAAGTTATAATTGACTATACTTATATGTCGATGACATATTTACAGGATCTTCCACTATGGAAGAAGCACTCGCAAATGAACTGACGCAATTATTACGTAAAGGCGGTTTTGAATTGCATAAATGGACTAGTAACAATTATATTATCTCATTTAAATACTACGGTTGCCAACACCCCTTCAATTTCTCTTGATTCTGATGATACTACAAAAGTTTTAGGTTTACTTTGGATTCCGTCATCAGATACACACACATTTAATGTCAAGCAAAGCCTTGTGTGTATAAAACGTAATGTACTTTTCGACCCCGCGCGAATTTTAGATCCCCTGGGAATTTTAAGCCCAATTACGTTTTTTATAAAATATTTAATGCAACAGTTGCTAGGATTTGACTGGGATGATCAAGTATGTGACAATCTCTTAAATAACTGGATAGGTACGCTATAAAAAAGAATTGCCTTTATTATCTAAGTTTAATTTATCACGCCATATAAATATGTTTTTCGCCAACTCTGGAACTTCAATTATTAGCAGATCCCAGTATCAGAGGGTATGCACTGTAGCTTATTTAAAATCAACTCAAAATTGTAAATCATATATATTTTGTTTGTGCTAAAGCGTGAGTGCTCCTTTAAATAATATTTCAATTCCTCGTTTAGAACTTTGTGCCGCTTTACTATTATCTGATTTATACGAGTATAGGTATTATACAAACTTAACATCTTTCGTTAAGTTTATGCGTATAGTAGTGATAGTGCTGCTGGATAAAATTCTATCCATATAGATGGAAACCATTTATAAGCAATCTCATTAGTCATATACAGGAACGTATAGATCTCGCTAATTGGTATATAAGAACGCCGATATGCTTCGAGAGGAGCTTTTCCCTCGGAGCTTTTACATAACATGTCCTGGTGGGCCGCACCGCACCTGCTTTTTTGACTGATTCTAGGACTCCGTCCAAATTTCATATAAACCATTTTCATTCCGAAGCGGTTACTGTTGAAGCACGCAACAATATCATAGATATTAAATACTACCTACGCAAATTGTTGATAATTATATCAAAATACCGATCAGTTCTGTTCTGCATATGCCGTTGTAAGTTATCTGTTCCAGCACAAAGAAATCCAAATTGTACTAGTTTATATCCCGACTTTCATACTGTATTGCATTTTACAGGAATCAATTTTCCTATGACCATAGAACAAATACCGAAATTTGAAAAATTAAATAATATTTCAATTAATGTTTACAGATCACAATTAAATGGAAAAATTTATTCCGCGATTCCTGCGTACATTTCAAAAGAAAAATTACCGACACATGTAAATTAGCTTGATTCCCAGAAGACAAATATTTATTTTTCAAAAATTTTAAATATAAGGAACCTGTCCCTTTATTGTTGATTGCAAATTGAGCCAGAATGAACTATTAATATTCTTATTTTCGGCTATTTTAAACCATGAACATAATTTTGGGCGTCATCTTCAGAATCAAGTCGACCCCTCTCGCGCGCCCCTCTCGCGCGCTTCTACCGGGTTATCCATTTTCAAAAATTATGCAAATTGATTTTGAAATGGCACAGTTTATCTACTTGGAACACCACTTATTCTAGGGAAAAATTAGACGGTTAACAAAAATAATAATACTTACAAGAACCAGAACTTCTGTGAATTACGTTTTTCCTCCTTTAACATTATACTATTCACTGCTACCTCCAAAGCTTCATTCTGCAAAGAAGTTTTATACGTTATTATGGGGCATGTCATAGATACCGGGATTTCAAAGTTTCTGGGAAAGTTCAATTAAAGAGTAACCGCAAAAAAAAACATTTTTTCGCCCGTTTTTGCGTAGTGTGTAGCAAGAACGGGGAAAATCATACAGAGGTCTCCGTGGGCTTAAATTGATCGTCATGAAAAATCTAGGTGAGCATAATTCGATTTTTCCAATATTTGTCCGACTTACCCCTACTTAAGGGGTGGAAACCACCCCTAAAACAAGAAACGTGAGAAAATGGTCGATCAATTCTTGGTAAAAATTGGCGGGAATTTGAATGGCAAGGAAGAGATCAGGGATGTTCTTCCAAATATGCTCAAGGTGAAAAACATCCCCCGCGTGGGGGTAAAACCACCCCTATTGCCGAAAACCGGCGGCAAATGATGTTCCCTTCATGAATTGCCTTTTTTGTGCCACTCTTCCTTATAAATCCAAATGATATGAAATACATATCCCCATAATTCGTTCTTCTGTTCGATTCTGATCAGTTACCCCTACTGAAGGGGTGGAAACCACCCCTAAAACAAGAAATCAGAAAAAATGGTCACCAAAATCTGGGTAAAAATTGGCGGAATTCCACATGGCAAGGGTAACATCAATAATGCCCTCCTAAAAATGCTCAAGGTGAAAAACACCCCCCGCGTGGGGTGGGTTTATCATGAGCACTTTTAGAAGGACATTCCTGATTTTACCCTTACCATGTGAAATTCCCCCAATTTTACCACGAATTTGTCGACTATTTTCTCATTTTTCTTGTTTTAGGGATGGTTTCCACCCCTTAAGTAGGGGTAAGTCGGGCAAATATTGGAAAAATCGAATTATGTTCACCTAGATTTTTCATGACGATCAATTTAAGCCCACGGAGACCTCTGTACAACCTTCCCCGTTCTTGCTACACACTACGCAAAAACGGGCGGATTTTGAGGTCACTCTTTACATGCTACATAGCTCAGATATATCATATTAGCATTTTGTACTAATTCAGACCATTCTAATTTATTGGTATTATATAAATTACATTAAATTTTATACAGGGCATCCCAACGAAAATTTGACCCCCCCTATAATTGGAAAACCGAATAATATTTCAAAATTCGCCGAGACCCGTCGATTTTTGTTCTTGGAGGGAGCTTTTTTGACAGTCAAGCCAACTCGATATGTTCATCCCCCTAATGCCTAGCAACCCCAACTTAAAAATTTCAAATGCAACTACCCCACTTGTGGCACATCATTTTAAAGCCCTTTTCATTGCGAATACAGTGACGTACCGTTTTTAGAAATCGGTTGAGATTTGACAGAATTATTGGTTACAAACGAAAAGATGACAAACCAACTTACGCGTAGTAATTTCTACACAAATGCCCACCACTAATAAGTTTTTCATCTACTACACATGACCGCATTACCTAATTGTTATTGATGTGTCTATCAGTTTACAAAAAAGTCAGAAATGAAATAAAAAAGCTGAAGCAAATAAAACTAGATACTAAAATAGTTATTAGTAGAAGATACTTAAGTTTATAGGAATTCAGACCTTTTCAAAATAACAAAAAATCAGTACTACAAAAAAAGTCGGTGTTTTTTGCTTGTGACCAAGAAATCGTTAGTTTCAGCCGTTATTGAAAGTATTAACGTGTGTTCGAAATGGTTTATTCTATCGCGGAAAGAGTAGAAATTGTTGCAATTTATTATCGAAATCACGATTGCGCTAAAGCTACAGCACGAATTTTTAATGCCAATCATCCTGAAAAAAATGTAAACCACCAGTACGTTAAACACCTGATTGACAAATTTGTTGCAACAGGTTCGCTTTTAAACAAGAAACGTGAAGTAATTGGGCCAGTTCGAAATGAAGCAGTTGAAGTGGCAGTTTTGGGTCATGTACAGATGGATAATAAGCAATCGATTACAACTGTGTCTCAAGCTTCTGGCGTATCCCGTTCCAGTGTTCATCGAATTTTGAAAAAACACAAGTTTCATCCATTTAAGATGACGCTGGTTCAAGAGTTACATGAAGATGACTTTGATCGCCGTAACCAATTTTGCGAATACTTTAGTGAACAACTTCTACTGAATCCAAATCTTCTCTACAATACATGTTTCTCCGACGAATGCACATTTATGTTGAATGGCGAAGTGAATAGACACAATTGTCGTTATTGGAGTGATACTAATCCGCATTTAATCAGGGAATTTCATACTCAGACACCTCAAAAATTGAATGTTTGGGCAGGCATTTTGGGCGACCATCTTGTTGGACCATTTTTCATCCAAGGTAATCTCGATGGAAACACCTATCTAGAATTATTGGAAAGTACAATTGATCCTAGGATAACAGAGATTTTAGAAAGTGACGACAATTTACTAGAAAATGAAATAACCTTCCAACAAGATGGTGCGCCCCCGCACTATGCTGCTGCTGTGCGACAATTTTTGGATGACCATTTCCCGGGGCATTGGATTGGCAGAAGAGGTCCCGTCGAATGGCCACCAAGATCTCCGGATCTGTCCCCTTTGGACTTTTTTCTGTGGGGTCATTTAAAATCACGAGTGTACGCCACTCAGCCGGAAACATTGCAAGTGCTACGTCAGAGAATTGTAGAAGAATGCCGATTAATAACTGCGGATGTCTTTAATAATGTTCGAACAGAATTTGAAAACAGACTGTATTATTGTTTGGAAGTTAACGGGGGTCATTTTGAGCAATTCATCAAATAAATCTGATTTATTATTTGCTTCAGCTTTTTTATTTCATTTCTGACTTTTTTGTAAACTGATAGACACATCAATAACAATTAGGTAATGCGGTCATGTGTAGTAGATGAAAAACTTATTAGTGGTGGGCATTTGTGTAGAAATTACTACGCGTAAGTTGGTTTGTCATCTTTTCGTTTGTAACCAATAATTCTGTCAAATCTCAACCGATTTCTAAAAACGGTACGTCACTGTATTCGCAATGAAAAGGGCTTTAAAATGATGTGCCACAAGTGGGGTAGTTGCATTTGAAATTTTTAAGTTGGGGTTGCTAGGCATTAGGGGGATGAACATATCGAGTTGGCTTGACTGTCAAAAAAGCTCCCCCCAAGAACAAAAATCGACGGGTCTCGGCGAATTTTGAAATATTATTCGGTTTTCCAATTATAGGGGGGTCAAATTTTCGTTGGGATATATATACAGTGTGCAAGTAGGGTCAGTTTTTTAAGGGTAATAATACATGTTCTCCAGAATACTAATCCGAAATTCTCCTTTTTTTTTAATCGAGTAAATGATCGACATTATAATTAGTTTTTTAAACTGTTTTTGAATTCTTGTTTACTCCGCCACTGGGTTGCGTAAACTGGGTCAACTGGAAGTAGTGTAGTAAGTTAGTAGGTAGACTACAGTGTAGAAAAGTACCGATGGTCTATCAGAAGTTACGTGAGAGCGATAAAGTAAGCCATAGAAATCCATGTGATAGACAAAAATGGCTATAATGAAGGCACCTAATAGTCAACGCCCATTTCGCCCTTCCACAAATAAGATCCACTTCTTATTTCTGGAAGGGCGAAACGGGCGGTGACTATGAGCGGCCTTCATTATAGCCATCCTTCTCTATCGCATGAATTTCTATGGCTTACTTTATTGCTCTCACGTAACTTCAGATAAACCATTGGTACTTTCCTACCCTGTATGTTCTTTCTGGATCACTCTCCCAATTTAAAACGCCATAAGACGAAATCTTGCAATTTTTTTATGAATTTTACCCCCTTCCACTCTCCTTTTTGTCACCGCCCTCGTTCAGATTGACCAATCAGGTTGCAGCATTCCGCGCAGGCGCCTTTTGATCGACCAATCAGGTTGCAAAATTCCGAACCAATCAGAACATGCCGCGGAATACCCCCAATCTAGGATCTCAATCACCTCCAAGCTAATCTATCAGGATTCCCCCTAATGTAAATAAATACATGTATGTATATTATATTTTTTTACAGGATAGAATGTTTTTTTATGTTCGGCGCTTCGTCCACATTGATATTTAAAAAATATGGTGACTTTAAAATGATCCGTTACTAAGCCATACAAAAGCAGTCTGCTTTACGAAATTATTTTCCAGTTGATTACAAAGGGAACAAATGGCAACGTTGATAGTGCATTGAAATAATTTACGAGGCTAATTCCGTGTGGCCCGGCTTAAGCTCTGATGTAAAAAATAAGAATTATTTAAAATACTTACTAATTATAACTCGACTATTTATTTGATAAAAAAAGAATTTCAGATTCGTATTCTGGGGATACTCACTATTACACCCTATATATATATATGCAATTTTTTCTCCGAAATCTATACTGGGTGATTCACTTTCTATGATTACAAATTATTGTGATCGTAGATCAATCATGGGCATCCGTAAGGGGCTCTGATAACCCCTACTTTTAATATAATTTTTATGACACACAAACAAATAAGAACTGCCTTTTCGGTTAGAACTAACCCTTAGATTATGCGCTGATCGAGGTCCAAATTTTATTAGCACTCGAGATATTACATAATACACATGAAAAAAAAGAACAAAACTAGCACCAAGAAAATTAAATATTTTGATAAGCATGTTTTAAAACACTAAATAACGTTAAAAGAGAACTCTACTGAATTAGAAACAAAGTTTGGGGACAAATTTACTAGATTAATTCACTTCGAATGCCAGTAATAATAAATATTTTTGTTTGATTTTTGCTAGATCGATAAGAAATTGAAATTTTAAATAGCCATTATATCACACAAAGAAAGTTATAAATTCAATAATATTTTACATTTTGTGACCTTTATCACTTTTCATCAAAAGACAAATAAATCATCATGTCATAAATAAATGATTACAAGGTTGTAATGAATAGGTTAATAAACACAATATCATAGGTTTTGATGATCAAAATTGTAATGTATGTATACATATTTGTTTAAATATAAAATATTTTACAATTTAAATTTGTAGTGATTTACTTTTTGTAGGTACATCTAATTTGAACCGAAATTCCAAATTAACAAATAAAGCTTACGCTCTTGTTCATTAACGATAAATTAAAACTTCCCTTACAAATATTTATCGTTAAACGAAGAGAAATCAAATTCAGTTCAGTGTGCAGTCCTAGATTTTTGCCCGCACTAACTCATTTCTCTCGCACACGTCTGTGCGGAATACCTTGTATTGTCAAAATACAGTTGGGTCAGTCCAATAGTTTATAAGGTCTACCTACGGTGATTCCAGTATATTTCTAGTATCGCCGAATCAAATATCACCAAAATGGAAAAAGAAATACCTACCTATATTTTGAAACATTATAAGCAGATATTTTAGGTATACTAATCAAATTTAAATGTTTTATTAATAACACAGGCACACACAAAAAAATAATGTCAATACCCAGAGGGTAGACCCCCCTACCCCTCCGTTTTTGGGGTCGCTGAAACCGAATATGACCATTAAAAAAATTTAACTAGCTATTTCCCCCTTCTGGGAGTTGAAATGTCAATTCTCATACAAAGTCGAGTAGGGTGTGTATCCCTGTTTTCTGGGCCACTAAGAACGAAGAAGACTACCAAAAATGAATTAGACCCCATCGTTACCCCCTAGCGTCACTTTACCACCCCCATACACCCCTTTATGGGGGTTGAAGTGTAAATTTTCATACAAAGTCGAGTGGGTTGTGTATGCCTACGTTTTCTAGACAGCTGAAAACAAATGTAGGTGGCAAAGGGTGCTGAGGGTTGACGAGGGGGGAGTTTAAAAATATAAGTATAGAAATACTTACCGGAGGCGCAGTTAATATAAGAATAGCTTGATTCAAATGTTTCAAATTAAGAGTTTCATTTCCCTCTTCTGGTTCATCGTTCAACACTTGAAAAGAATTTTGTCTTGAACCAAATATTTTTTTAGAAATCGTCATTTCACTTTCTAGGCCCACTGACACTCTTCTCAACGGACATTCCATTATGAACGCATTTCTTAGTTCTCAACTGGAAATTCAATATTGTTCCTAAAATTAATAGCAACATTTACTATTACCTGGGATTAATCTCGGGAATTATGTTTAGGATTTTAAAAAATTTGAATACTACACTGCGTTATTTTATTAAATTTTTTAATTAATAAGTTATTTTAACCAAAGTGCAAAAATAGTTTTTGTTGGTACGAAATTATAATTAAATTAAAAAATTATTATTATTTACTTACATGTACATGTACATGCTTTCTTATTTTCAATGTGTCAAAATAACCGATTAAGATATAATTGCTGACTAACTTGACTAATGTAAATAAAGCTCAGTTGTATTAAACATGTTCATGGAACTTAAACAACCAAAAAATGTTTAAATTTTGATATCATATGAAGTATTACCTAATTGTTTAAAATAAATAATACCTATAGTATCAATAACTATATTAAAAATTAAGTGGTATTAGATAATGTACTCGGCATTTGTGTACTCACACCGACAACGTAAAATATTATTATACTAAAATCGACTCGTGGCAGGCATCGATTTGGTTCTAACGCATGCTTATTGTTATATTCTTCATATATACGTAGGATAAGAATACAACTGATTATTGAGTTTCGGAGATATAAACTAATATTTTTTTATAGAACCACCTTTATACTACTACTACTACAACCCGTTATTATATCCCTGAAGAAAACATTCTAATAGAATATTACGTACAGGACGTTCTATTTAAAAAACATGGCTGTTGCTATTGCTGTTACAGTTGTTGTCGTTGTGCTTGCTGTTGTCATCGTTGTCGTGGTTGTGTTGGTGGACGGACCTGTATTTCTAGCATTATTAGCTTTTCCCCCTTCATCCTTTTCCTAAAAATTTGCGATTATTATTAAAATTTGGTACAAAATTTTGTGCTAAACCCCCATTAATATTGTCACGCCATTGGAGTTATTTTTCAAGAAACCAGAAGCTCTACTAATAGCGACACATAATTTTATTTAAAAGATATTATTGCAACCTACCGTTAGTTGCACTAGGGGTATAACTCGAAAACGGTATTCAACAAATAACAATATATTGATTTTTGAAAAGAACCAAAAAAACAATTACATAGAAGAAAGTACAAGAAAATGGTTTCAAAATGACTTCTTTCTGGATTTAATTTGTGGGCGGGAAAAGTGGTAGGCGGGAGAAAAAAGTGGTGGGGAGAAAGTTTTCATCTCTCCAACTTACCCTACTCTTGTCCCACCTTGATGTTCACCATCGGTTAGTGGCCGCGAAGCAAGAAGAGCGCCAGAAGAAAGGGCCCTAGCTGGCGGGGCCCAGCCAGGACAAAAGGAGGTCCCACAAAGCGCCTACACCGGCCGCATTTACGGTCGGAGTAGACGACGGGCGGGGCCCACCTACGAAGGCTGTCCAGGCCTACACGAGATGAGGCAGGATAAAGAGGGATACTCCTCCTCGATCCCAAATCATTGATGCCAATTGCTAGCCATGAAATAATGGCGATTAGTGACCTTAATTTATTTGTCCTATCTTGATGTTGACCGCCAGTTAATGGCGTAGATTTCCATTTTGCAGTCAGATTGGAGCTCTTTACGCTTAGCACGACGTTCATCTCTGACTTTTTAAATGCAATGTTTGTGATTTATTACCTTACTGTCCTTGAATTTTTTTTAATTTGATTAATTTCTCCACGTTCCTCATATTATAATAAGATATATCAATTAAAATTACTGCAAGCTCTGCTGGGGTAGATTTTTCAATTAATTCATATTTTCTTGTTTGGAAAACTGTATAAATTCAAGCCATATCGATGCTCAGTATTATGAAATAGACGTATAAAATATAAACATGAAGATATAATCATATAACCTCCCCTACGCAAAAACTTTTTTTTCTCTACTTTTAACTCAATTAATCGCTGCCCACAATTGGGCAAGCTTTTAAAAAATTCAAATAAATTCACCAATCCCAATATGCTCACAAAAATTTAATTTTTGATCGTTGACAGGTCTTTTACTCATAAGTTTGTTGTGTTTGTTTTATCAGTTTTGCCCTCACTAGTTTTATCTCGCTCGCACACATTAGGGCGGGTTACATTTCTTTGTCCAATCTATAGTATACTAGGCCTATGGTGCCATCACTATTGTCTGTCAGTTGTCAGTTGTCAGTGTCAGTTGTCACTCTTGTCAGTCATTAATTTGTGGTGATAGTGGTTACTGTTATAAGTGAAATTTTATTTTCAAAAATGGAATCACAACCAACGAAACAAGATATCGAAGATGCGTTTCATAGATTGCGAACTATAGCTGCAAATAAAGTGAGTAAAATTATATTTGTGTAGTTATGCTGCAAAGTAATTTTAAATATTGTATATATGTACGAACATGACGTGTACATAATCGGAACATATTTTTTAGAAGAAATATTGTTGCATTTCTTAAGTAGCCTTTCCTTTCCAACATTGAAATTAAAAAAATAGTAAATAAACTTCTGTGCCATAATTATTACAGAAATTAAAGGCACAAAGTGTAACAAATCCTACAAATACATTATGTACCTACCTATAAAAACATTAAAAATGTGTTTAGCATTATATGAACAGTTTAATTATTTTGGATATTTTAGGCAACTGCCATACTTATCTTTGCCTTACTTACCAGGGTTAAGATTTGAGGAATTTTTAAAGTGCACATTTAACTGTGCAGGTGCTGAGAAGTTCTAAACTATGCAGTGAAACTATAGGTACTACCAGAACAATCGTCTAACTGAACACATGCCATTTTTTTCCTGCCAAATTTTTATTCGTTAGAAGAGCTTGCGATGCTTATGGAGGTTATGTCAAAATGGATTTATATTGCTCCAAGAAGCAGACATTCCATTTACCACACATTTTATTTATGACCAACATAAAAAATATGTATTACATTTATGTTTTAAAAGTTACTTAATGAAAAACAAAGATACTGTTTGCAATTGTATTTCAACAGAAGTCTTCCTAAAAATATGCAGAAAAGGCATGAATTTAAAAAGTTTTGTTGTCTTCCTTTAATTGCATTAGGACATAGTTCTAAATTGAACTAGGGTGCAAGAAACCCATTTTTCAAGCGTTAGGTAATATATGTTATTCACCTTCAAACTATATTGCGGTTTAGGACCTATGACATTCACAATCACCAAATTGTAGATTTATAGTATTTATTGGAAAATCTGAGATTGTGTCAAAAATCTGTTGGTATATACTGGACTGGTTACCATTCAGAGAAATGGTTTCAGAGTTTCTTCTCATAAGATAGCGATATGTCCCTCGAAAAGAGAAGAAACCTAAACCAAGAACGTGGCAGCCAGCCCAGAAATTATTCATCAAGTCTCAATCTCATGTCGTTCTTTTGGGCAGAAAAACTTTTACAAACATGGCTGCCACCTAAGAACTCTATATTTTTTTAATTTTAAATACAGCAAAAAAATTAAGTAGCAGAAAAATTTCCAAATTCTTTTAGTGACTTTTGAAAGGTTCTAACTTCGTGAATAATGGTTGTATCGAGAAGAAAAAACATTTTGAAGCTTGAAGATACTAGTTTTGAAATCTTGAGATGAAAAATTTTTACAATTTTTTTTTTCTCAAAACTGCCCAAGGGCGCAGATAAATTTTTTCTGGTTTAATCAATGACAGGGTCAATTAGTCTGATTTCTCAGCTTCAATGTTGTTTTTTTTTTAATTTTCTATACGATTATTTCTCATTGAGTCCCCCTTTTTTTTTTGATCATCGATATCTCATGAACTAATGATCATACAGCGAACGGAAGGTGGGTTTTGGAAACTTGATTCAATCCTCTTCAATGACCTTTTGGTATGTTTGAGAAAAAAATATTATACTCGGTATCAATTTGAAAAAGTGCAAAAAAAACTTTTTCTGCTGTGTTCGGAAATATATGTACTTTAAGATTAAATCACTCTGTGGAATATGCAAAAATGCAAATATGTATTCAAATGTAAAAGTAATGTAATCAATAAAACCATAAACTTCTACCTACTCAGATGTTGTTTTGTTGAATATAAATAAGTCATTGGCTCATGATCTAGGGACTTCTCATGTTAACTGATTCACAAAATCACATCGTTTTAAAATCTATATTTTTAGGTATGTTTTGATTGTAATGCCAAAAATCCGACCTGGTCTAGCGTTACGTATGGGGTCTTCATTTGTATAGATTGTTCTGCAGTACATCGCAGCCTGGGAGTACATGTTAGTTTTGTAAGATCCACACAGTTAGACACTAATTGGACATGGCAACAATTGAGACAAATGCAGTTAGGAGGAAATAACAATGCTGTAAGTATTTTTTCTTATTGGTGTTATATGATAACGTTAAAAGTATTTCAAAGTAAAAACAAAAGTATTTTTCATAAGTATGTAATACTAAACTGTATGTATTAACTTTAATATCAACAGTTGACATTAATCAATTTCAAAAACATCCCCAAAAAAAATTCTGGAAAACAAGGAAAGGCGCAAGGTCAGGATTAAGATCTAGGAAATAAGAAATAGGTAGCCAGAAAAAAGAAATTAGCAAGGCAAAACAGATAATGTTTTGAATACTGTTTTTAATATACAGTCTGTCTACTATAGGAGGGCCACTCCTATGTATCTTGCTTAATACACGATGCACATCAAGAATCTTTATGTTTTTGTTGCATTTTTTGAGATCTTGATGCTTGTAAAAATAAATACTGACCGCAAAAATCGCCCGTTTTTTCACAATTCGTAGAGAACTAAAGAAAATAGATAAAAATATGTTTTTGGTCTCAAATTACTCGTCATAAAAAATTAAGATATGCTCATCTTAATGATGCTGATGAATGCTTTAGTTTTTTGAAAATTCTCAAAAATCACCCCTGTTTAGGAGTTGAAAAGACGCTCAAAATGAAGAATTGAATTTTACCAATAAATATAAAAACTATTAGCATGTGAATTTTTCTATCGAATGATTCTTGATACAAAGAAATATTTATTCTCATGACTGAAATAAGCATGTTGAATTAGAAAATCCACCCTTAAGCGCGCTCAGGGGGTGGAATCGTCCCCAAAAATAGAGAATATCAGAAATAATTGTAGAAATTCCAAAAAAAATATATTAAGATAATTCACATGCTAATAGTTTTTATATCAATTGGTAATATTCAAATTCTTCATTTTTGGGATTTTTTCAACCCCTAAGTAGGGGTGATTCTTTACAACAAATAATTTGCGACCAAAAACATATTTTTATGTATTTTTTGTAATTTTTTAAGAATTGTGAAAAAACGGGCAAAAATGACAGGTTTTTTGCGGTCACTCTTTAAGATCCAGGGCCAACTTTATGAGTAATCATAAAAAAACCGGAAAAGTACCGAAAGTTTAGGGCCGTCTAACTTTTTTATTTTATGAGATGAAGAAAACTTATTTTAAAATAATTTCATGGCAACATTGATATCTTTCTAATAATTCTAACCCAAAAGTTTACTGAAAACCTCTGTTGAAATGAAGTTTCTCCATGCCAATGTAAATTACCATTAGTTCATTTGAAGTAAATGTTACTATTAAAAAATCCATTGTTACAAAAATTAGGCGCACCTGACCAGAGAATTCTTCTGCATATAAAAGGATCTTCCCTCTTTCTTTCTTGTCACCACCTACAGAACCCTAATCTCCTCGGTTTATCTTGCTCTCTCAAGAGATGCACTTTTTTCACCTTATAACAATTTAAACCATTTTATCGTAATATCATTCTTGCACTATCCTTCTGTAAATTGTAATTCACTTCAACCTCTCACTGTTTTGCTCATGTTTCCTATTTACATAATTTAAAATTCTGTTAACATTACCTATTTTATTAACAGCTGATTTTATTAGCGTAAGTTTTCTACATTCCGCAAATGCTTGAATAGAATTGAAATTGCCCTGATAGTACAATACAAACATATTACACTTCTCAATATGTGAAAATATTATTATTCAAAATGTTAGTTTTTCAAATCACAGTTAACTGTAACAATTTTCAAACCTACAGTTATGTATAAACTATAACAATAAACAATTTGTTAAATAATGACATTACTGAGATAACACATTTTTTGTTGAAGGTTCAATTTTCTCTAAAGTAAAAACCGATATTATAAAAATGCTTAAAAATTTTGCTTAAAAGAATTACATTATATTTATTAAATTTTTTGTAGTTGACACGCGTCTATAACAATTTCTACGCTAACACGAAAATGTTTACATTTTTTAAACCAAAATTATAAAGAATGTAATAAATATGAAAGATACAGGCAACATGTAGTATATCACATGAAAGAGGAAAAACAAGCAATTTAGCTACAGCCTGCTTGGATGACAATTTTTTTCTATCTACAGGACTGAGCGGGGCACGGATAATCAAAACATTTATTTTTTACATAAGAAACAGAGCAATACATAGGTAAACATGCACAAAATCATTGAAAATGCAATCTAGGTTAATTTATTTTTAGTACCTACTTTTTAAACAGTCAATCATTTTGGTCCATGTTTAACTTCTTCTGTTTTTCATTATTTTGTGACGTATTTTACGTAGGTTTAAAAGGTCGACTTACTCGATATAGGCTAATAGAATATTTGCAACTTCTGCAGATTAGAAGCGTTAGCCATGCCATAACCGAGGCCATAACACATGACTCTATACAGTCTTTAGTGAACAAAAACACAAAATAACACGTCACCACAAATTAACAGACATATCATTGATAAATCCGCACCCCGGATAATCGGGGTTCTACTGTATTAATATTAAAAATAATTTTTCTTTTCTAGCTTCAATTTTTTACTCAACATAACTGCAATACCACAGATGCCCAAAAAAAATATAATTCCAGAGCTGCCCATCTATACCGTGAAAAGTTGAGTCAAATGGCTTTGAATCATCTAAAAACAAATAATCAGGTAACCATTACTTCCACATCCTGTCAAATTAGCCTTCATAGCTTCAGATGTCTTGATAATATAGCTACAAAAAGGTAATTAAAACAGTGCAAAGTATTTAAGGTATCTCCAAAATTGGTGATTTCTTTAAACTCTTAGGTGATCAACCAGATCAAATATAATAGTTTTTAAATTAGCAATTTAACTGTGTGCAGTTGTCTTTATAAATTGGTTATTAAGACGAGATAACCCAGGTCACTGGCAGAAATTCCCTATCGAGCCTCTGTATGTCTATGTATAATCCTGCTGCTGTATCACCTAACTGTAACTATCATTCAACCAGACTATCCTCGAGGGCAAGAGTGAGAATTATAGAATATTTTAATCCTGTTTGTATTTATTCGCCATTTGTTTACTAAATTTTTGTAGTGGAGATTGGCGACCAAGTTAATAACAATTTTTTTAATTTCCTTTAATGTCACCTGCTGCTGAAATCAATTTAATCATGACCCTTTGCCTCCGCTATAAAAGTTGGTGTTCTTCCTCTTATAACATTCATTTTAAAATATAATATGTTATAACTTTCACTTTGTTATATTTCCCTTAAAATTAATTTAATTCTAGTTCTTTCCGTTGATATTTGAAACAGTAGAACCCCCGATTAAGTAACTCACCGAATTATAAAATTTTTATATTTCATAAGACGAATTAATCGTATTTTAGCCTGCATCATCAAACCGCTCTCATATTTAATAAGCATTTTTAGATAGTCTTTAGCAGGGGTTCTCAACCTTTTTCAGACTGTACCTCTTAATGAAAAATTAAAATTTTGCATACCCCCTTGTTAGGCATGTAGTTGAAAACCCAATAAGAATGTTTACAGCAGTATTTAGTAAGTAGTAGTAGTAGTAAAAATCTAACAACGTAGCACTCAAATATTTTTTTTAACGTCGGATCACATGATAGTTCAATCAGTTGTTCCTTCTGGAATGTTGTCATAGTGAGACAAACCTATTGCACCTGTTGGTTCTAAGTAACTCGACCACACAAGTATTCAATTAGAATCCATTATTAAATTATAACCTTGCGTGATTACGAAACGGAAAGAAATAAAAATGGTTTAATTTTCCATTAACCTGCCCCGCGTACCCCCTGAAAATTTTCGCGTACCCCTTGGGGGTACCACAGTTTGAGAACCCCTGCCCTAACCAATATGTGAATAGGGCAAAGTCCAACAAATTTAGCAGTATCGGTCTGAAACATATGCGGAGACGATTATCTTTTCTGAAGGTGTCGAGAACAGTAGTATTACCCTTTAATATGATGGCATTATGAGAGAACGTTATAAATAAAAGCAAGTTTCCACACCACTCATGAAGTATTGCTTATGATGCGTTACCATTTTTTTATAGTGGGTAGTTCGCCGGTAGCCCTATTTTCCATGTTAAATTAACAATTCTCCATTAAACAACATTCTAACATCAATAAAATAAAAATTTTTTCAAGTAATAACACAAATAATCATGAAAAAAAACGTAACAATTCCACATTTAAAAAAATGTAGATATAATAATATAACAATAAAATTACAAAATAAAATTTTCTTCTAATAATAACACAAATAATATTGAAAAAAAACATAATAACAATTCCAAAAATAATACCGCATCTAAAGACAATCACCCAGTCAGTTTCCGGTACTCCATTATCACTCATCACAATCATTATTACCGACATTGATAATAAAAGGATCGATGAATTCATCAACCATATTATCTACATCCCACATTTTCTTTTCTTCTTTTCAGCGTGATTAATACGATCTCTTCTGTTATAATGTTTTCTAATGCTTTCTTAAGATGGCGTTGAACATCAGCCAATTTAAATGATCTATTTTCTCGAGCCACTTCCCCTTTAACTTGTGCCCAAATTAACTCGATTGGGTTTAGTTCACAATGATAGGGGGGCAATCTTAGTACGGTTATTCCACGGCTTAGTGGTAATTCATCAACAGCGAGTTTCTTATATTTATATATTTATGGGCATGTAGTTTCACAAGCTGAAGCAATTCTGCTTTTATGTGGTTTCATCATAAGGAACACCTTTGTCCAGTAACCATTCTTANATATGCCTCGGTTGTGAAAAATATTGACTACCATTGACATTTAAAAGAACTTCTTGAGTTCTTCCTTGTAAATAGCTATTAAGCCAGTTCAGCGCAGGACCTCTTATGCCATACCTTTCTAACTTGCTTAACAAAAGTGTATGATCAACTACATCGAATGCCCTAGTCAAATCAAATAATATACATGCACATTTGTCTTTATTTTCTAATGCATTTAATATAAAGCTATATAAAGATAAAATTGCATCTTGTGTCGCCAAACTTTTTCTAAATCCGAACTGATTTTTATTAATTATGTTATTATTTTCTGCGAAACTTAATATTCTTAAATAAAATGCCCTTTCAAATATTTTCGAAAATACAGAAAGGAGTGCTATTCCTCGGTAATTAGATATTAAATACTTATCATTCTTTTTATGGATAGGAATAATTACAGCTTTTTTTAATAAACAAGGGAAATATCCTTGTGTAAAAGATAGATTGATCAAACTAGTCAAAGGAACGGATATAAAAGAGATTATTTTATTAAGAATTGTGCATGGAATGCTATCAAAACCCGCCGAATTTTTCGTGCAAACTTTCCTAATTATATCCATTACTTCTATTTCTGTAAAAGGGAACAAAAATATGGAATTAGACACAAAAGGGATGCCTAAAGACACATCCCTTTGAAACTTTTTATCATTTAAGCACATGGCCGAATCGACAAAGAAATTATTAAATGCATCTGCGGCCTTATGTAAGTTTAAAATATTGTTCCCATCATCATCGTGATAGCTTTGACAAATGTTACTATTTAAAGTATTACAATTTTTTTTAATAATGTTCCAAGCTGCTTGAGATTTGTTAGAAGAATTCAATATCTTATTACCAAAATATGTTGATTTTGCTACAATAATTTTTTGTTTATGAATTTTCTTTAAAGTCTTATAGCGCAATTTTAATTCGTTATCATTAGTACATCTGTATATATCATATAATTCTCTTAACATAATCCCCTCATTAATGATTTCCAGTGTCACCCATGGGTTTGTCTTCATATGAGATTTATTCTTATTTTTACACAGTTCCACAGGAAAAGCTTTATCAAATGAATTCAAGATAACCTCATGAAAGAATGAAAATTTTTCATCAAGCGACAAATCGACTCGACCACACAAGTATTCAATTAGATTCCAATATTAAATTATAGCCTTGCGTGATTACGAAACGGAAAGAAATAAAAATGGTTTAATTTTTCATTAAGCTGCCCCGCGTACCCCCTGAAAATTTTCGCGTACCACAGTTTGAGAACCCCTGGTCTTTAGAATTACGATAAATCGCAAACTTTGGCTATTTTTATATACTGTTTCAGTTCCACATTCATTCTCATCCAGAAGAGAAAATAGGAGAAAAAGAAAGCGATTTCTTTTTGGATAGTCATCAATTTTCCCTTAAAAATTCTGTGCCACAGCAGCCGAATCCAGTAAGTAAATATACACACAATCCACTTGCAGTTAGAAACACTATAATCACTTGGTGTGGTATTTTTAATGGACAACTTCTACCTATTCAAATTTTGCCTATTCTTTTAAATGGTGACGCATACATAGCATTTTTAGAAAATGATTTGCAAGATTTATTAGATGACATTCCTACTGGCCTGCAAAATAGAATGTGGTATCAGCATGATACCACTACATACTGGTAGGAATGTGGTGGGGTGGCTTAATAGTAATTTCAATGGGAGATGGATTGGAAGGTGCGGTCCCATCCATAGGCCTACAAGCAGGCCCGGTCTGGCCAGGTCGTGCCGTCGGCAAAGCCCGACTTATTTTGGCAGATAGGCCCCCAAACGACTAACGAGGCTCCAAATGTATAAGAAAATTTGTTGTAAATTCTTGAGATATAGCCACTGTAAATTGAAAAGAAAAAAGAAGAACATAAAAATGAAAATTGAATCTTTTGTAGAAATGGGATTTTCGCAAGTCAAAAAAATAACACAAGTTTTATTATTTTGCCCTATACCCCTATAAACAATGTACCTACAGAAAAGAAAGAGAGAAATAAATATATATTTCAAACCATAACCCCTTTAAACTAATAACTCCTTTATCTATAAGCCGTGGGCCTGGAGGAAAAACGAGAAAAATTAATAACTCCCAAACTGTAAGTCTTTTAACCCTTTACCCTATAGCCGTATAAGCTATGTGCTCGGAAGAAAATATGGGAATATAAATAATAACCGAGAGCTTTAAAATTTTTTAAAGCCCTTGGACTATGTCCAAACTATTATTGATTTCCTGTATCCCGGGTCGATAGGTGCAACAAAAAAATAAATGAAGAAGTTAGAAAAGTTATTTTTGATGAATTTTGGAACCTTGGAGATCATACTCGGCAGTGGGATTTTCTTGTAAGGTGCGTGACATGAGAAAAAGAGCAGGTTAGGTACTGTACATAATAAATATTCCAGAAAGTTTGTCATTGACAATAATGAGAAACAAATTTGCAAAACGATGTTCTTAAATACGCTTGCAATTTCTGAAACAGTTGTAAGCACCGCTTTACAAAAAATTGGTGAAGGTGGTACTGTAGAACGGGACAGAAGAGGAAAACACAATACTAGACTGCATATGAACCCGGATGCTCTAATAAAAAACATTATGGAAAATGGAACACATAAAACTTTTTCCACTTATGCCTTCTCATTAAAAACTCAAAACGAATGTACTTGGAAGTAGGTTTGAGTATTTCACGAATGCACAGAATGTAGGTACCTATTTGGAATATGCAAAACAACAAAAAATGGGATGCAGTAGCTACACTCAGACAATACAGGGATACTCTTAATTCGAAATTTAATATAGCTTTCCTTAAGCCAAAAAAAAATATCAGTGTTCGGTGTGTAGTGCCTATAAGAATACAGATCCCGAGAAGAGAACAGAAAAAATGGAAGATGATTATAATAATCATAATTTAAACAAAATCGCGGTTCGAAATCTGAAAGACATTGATATAGAATTGCCGAAAAATTGATAAATCTCTAATAACGGCATGCTTTGATTTTTATTATAAAAGTAAAATCGCAACATACAACTTTACAATTTATGGTTTAGGCAGCAATCAAGGCTATTGCTATATATGGCATGAGCAAATATCGAAGAGAGGACCGGATGAAATTGGAAGTTGTTTATGGATCTTTTTAAAAAGTGTTAAAGAAAATAGCATACGAAAGGTTATTCTTTATTCCGACAATTGCGGTGGTCAAAACCGTAATCGTTTTGTTTTTGCGATATTTGCTTATCCATCAATGGCTTTGGATTTGGAAATAACACACCGTTTTCTTGAAATTGGCCACACTCAGAAATGACAGCATGCAAGCTGTGATTGAAGTTGCAAAAAAACGTCACTGCTATATACACTCCTGATCAGTGGATTAGTCTAATAAAAATGGCCAAAGTTACTGCCAGTACAGTACAAAGTAAAATAAATGCCTCAAGAAGATTTTGTAACTTTTAAACCAATGGTAAAGAAACAAAACTGGTAAAAAGATATTACTGGAGAAGCTGTAAAAATCATCAAAACCAGAGAAATCCACTGCGATCCAAAGTCTCCCAATAAAGTATTTTTTGTGTATAATTTTGGAGAATATCAGTTTCCAAGATTATATCAAGGTTTGCTGCCAATTGATGGTAAAAAATTAAGCGGCCTTTTGGGTCTGTGTAAGGCTAATTTGACACCACCGATGTATAATGGATTTTACAACTCCCTTCTTACTGCTAGTAAGACTGACCACCAGGAAAAAAGTAATATTGACCAAGAAGATGACTCTGACTCTGAATCGTAATAAATTTTCCTTTTATGCCATTATTGATGATTATTAACAATTATTTTTTATCTAAAAATAGAAAATTTTTCATTTTTCTGTACTTTATTAATGTAGCAAGTTGTTTCTCAATAAAAATTTTGTCGACGAAAACTGTAGTAAGTCATTCAAAATCCATTTTTTTCTTATCATAAACTATTTTATTTAGATCATCAATAATTAATTATGACCTGAACAATAATTACTTTGTTAAAGAAGAATGATTTAGCTCTCTTGTAATAAAAAAAATAACGAACATTATCATTTTCTCAACTATTCAAATGCAATTATCTCGGTATAACCAAATTTGAGATACGACAGTTTTCCTTGGGAGAATCGATATGCACCCTAATAACACACAAAACCAAATAGGCCCCGATTTCGATTTTTCCCGATGGCTCCTGAAAGAGCCAGACCGGGCCTGCCTACAAGGTCACTGGAACTTAACCCTTTGGACTTTTACCTATGGAGTTACTTAAAACAATTAGTTTATGCTGAGCTAATTAATACAATTGAGCAATTAAAAGATATAATTTTAAATTCAGTGCATAAAATTCAAAATTACTACAAATTGTGGAATAAAATAATAAAGTATTTTTATAACTGAATATCTCCTGAAGGAAGCCAAATCTGAAAAGAAGTTATTCAATGTATATAAAGATATAAAGTTTACTTTTGTGAAACATGTTTACAGAAAAATATGAAAGTCAGTTAATTGACAACAAACATATTTTGACTAATCATGTATGTCTGGAAAACAAAAAATAATACAACAAAGCAAGTAAATGTCGTTTTACCGTTCGTATCCCAGTTTTTTACACATACCTACTTTTCTGTGTCACTTACAGTAGGTTATTTATTGAAATAAGCTCAACAGTGCAAAATATGAGTAATAATCAATTGACGGACATGATTCAGGTATATTTTAGGTATAATAAAAATCGTGGTGCAGGAGTCCGCCTTTACAGAGAATTGTTTCCTCAGAGAAAAGATCCAGATTTGCTTTTAAGAAACAAAAGCAAGAAGAACGCCAATTTAATAAAAACACCGGGTATAATGTTCTTCTTAACGTTGAAGGACACCTAAGAACTTCCATTCGGGAAATTTCTAATAACATTACAGCATCAGAAAGTATAGAGAACTACGACTACAATTTGTTTCTTTAGTTGTTTTGTGTTTATTGTTCTTCGTTTAATGTGTTTTATGCTTAATCAATGTCATTTCGTGTTGAACTTTGTTAATGTATTTAATTAAATTATTGTTTTTCTTTTAATTGATATTCATTGTATTGTTTCTTTTATGTTAACTACAAAATTTTCTTTTGTGGTTTATTTGCTTTACTGTATTATTTTTTGTTTTCCCTGGCACAGATGATTAGTTAAAATACATTTGTCGTGAATTAATGACCGGGCGCCGAATGCGGTATCGACTAATATTTTGTCGTCTTTTCTTTAATAAATGCTTGACAAAAGTCAAGTTCATATACATCGTTGGATTCAGAAAATAAATCTGCACAATAATAAATAACAAAAAAACTATATTGCCACTTGAAAAAAAAAGTTGACTCGCTTTTCAAAAAAAAATAGTAAATAAGTTCTAATAGTCTCCCTTTATAGTGTATTTAGAGCCATTTCATTAAATTTTTTGTTTTTTTTTTAATCAGACTAAATAACGGAGTTATAGCTTGCGGCATTTTCTAGGAGACAGCCTGTATATGTAATATACAAAAATAATTTTTTTATTTTTTTCAGAAATCGAGTGCATTTAAGGACAATGCTGTAAGCAGCGAAAATCATGAAGAACCCAAAATTAATTTATCTCTTAATAACAAAACAGAGTCCCAAAAATCTATTTTAAAAAAGCAACCTCAAAAAAAGTCAGGGGTAAGTCTTCATTTCTTTCATATATCTAAATCTAACTAAATTCTGGGCATTGCATTTAAAATTGACGTATGAATTTGATAATTATTAAAAAAACAGTAATTAGAGGTAGAAAATATATTGTTATATAGTTATATTAGTTATACAAAATACAATTAGTTATATTTCACCAACTCGATAGATTTTTACAAAATATGAACTCTCGGTGAAGTGCCGGCCCAATATATTCTTATAAAATGCCTGTTTTATGACTGTCACAGATAAGCAAAAACTTGTGTACTTCCAGTTAGGTGTAAAGAAAGGTGGTTTAGGAGCAACCAAAGTTAAGACAAATTTTGCTCAAGTGGAAAGGGAGGCTGAATTAATAGAAGAATCACATTCAAAATCTTTTGCCGAATTAGTAAATGTTGCAACTGCATCTATTAAGGAAAAGGATGATACTGCGACTCCAGCACGTTTAACTTATAAGCATAAAGAGGAACACCAGTATTACGAAGATGTTGAGAAAACAACACAAGCCCAACGTTTAGGAATGGGTATTCCACAAAGAATGTAAGTTATTTTTTACATATAATTGTTTAATAGTTCAATTAGATTTGTCAAGCAGAGAACAATGTTAGAAAAAAAATAATAAATTAAAACATATTCACACCAAAATCACAAAGATACTGTAATCTGAGGGTTTATTTCTTTAATTATCTACCTTTCGTTATGACCAGTATCATAACAAGTCTGGATTTCACAAGAGTTTACTATTTAATTCTCGAAAGGGAGTTTATAATTATCATAATACTTTAATTAATACATGGGAACTTAGAAATGTTGTATGTTCAGAGAATGAATTCCCAGCACTTATCATTCATTGCTTACGTAGAATGTAATCCAGTGGCTGGCTATACAGGGTGACACTGAAGTTGGAGAAACAAAAGGAAACACCAAAACTTCCAGGAAGGGTTTTAATAGCAATAAACAAAACAAACAAACAAAATGACAACACAACGGCTCGAACAACATTATTAATTGAGAACTGACTTTTTCTCCTAGATCTCTCCTGAATTCCTCACTTCGCTTTGACACGCCCATTTCTTGGGTCCAGAAGTTTCGGTTCTTATCTTATTGGCTGGGACCTGAATATCGGGATGCTTGGATATAACTATACTAGGTTAATAATCACCTAATTGACTTGACTTACATGTATATAAGAATTCTGAAACTAAACTTACTTACAAGTAACCCTAGCCTTCCTCTAGCGACTCCGTGTAGCAAGTACGGGACAGATTAGTCGATCACATTTAATCTACTCTTATAGCTTGGAAAATCCGTCAAAAAACCAGCTTATTAATATACTTTTCTTTTTCAATTATTATCAATTTAACAATATAATTTAATTCTATTTTGGAACCTCTACGCTCTACTCGTGGTTTTGCGCGTTATTAAAAATATCGATTTTTACGCTGGCGCCTCCCAGACGCAACAGATGACTGTCACATGGCCCCGACTCTAAGCGAACTTGTTAAAAATATTGGTAAATTTCTGCGAAGGACGACGCTACCTACTTGAAAGCTCTCAACTTTCGTTAATTTGTGTTGACTGAAATATTTTAGTTGGACCATCGGTTCCGAGAACTAATAAATAAATGACTGCGTGTCCCAGCTTTTGTTACAATACGTCTTTACATCAAATGTGACATCTCCACTTTAGGGAAATCAGACCTCAAAAAAAGTTAGATACACTCGTACTTTTTCTTAAACAAAACCCATCTGTTGCTTTCCGAGGCATTGTTAATTTTTTTTTCTGTAAAAGCAAAATAACAAATATTTAATTCTTGAATTAATAAAATAAAAAGATATGAAGTGCTTCAAATAAATACAGGGTGCGGCAAAATGATAGGTACTATTTGGGGTGTCAATAAAAACCAAACCACACAAATCAAAGAAAAAAGTTTTTTATTTTTAGAAACTACATATGCCATTTTGAAACATTATGTTTGAAAAATTACATCTCTTAAATGATGGCCATTATTGTCGATACACTCTTGAAGGTTTTCACGGAAGCGCGCCATTGCTCTATGGATCTTCTGTTGCGGAATCGCGGCAATTTATTATGGCTGCTTTTAATTCTTCCAAGTTCTGTGGTCGACGTCTAAAAACTCTCGGTTTGAGGTTTCCCCAAAGAAAAAAATCACAGTGGGACAAATTATTCCGATTACGGAAGGCATGCTGCGTCGCTTTTACAGATTCGCCATTTCTGATGAACTCCTTGACTACGAAAGCGTTCCGGTCAAAGGCATGCCGATAACTGAAAATGGCACAAACTGATTGTTGGGATTATGGGTAGAACTAAAACACTTTAATAATTAAAAGATATTGTTTATTCACTTATTCAGATAGCACATCTATTCTGTATCAAATCAGATTAGAAACTGAAAATCTCTCTTAAGCTTAGTGTTACAATATACCTCCGTATGTTTATAAGCATTTTAATTTATGAGCTAGGGCCGTTGGGCTTGAGTAATATATAAACACATTAAAAGTAGGCATTAGTATCTAACGATGGGAATGTTTTTGTTTACATAACTTAGTACATTTTAAAAAATTTTGTTTTTAAATTTAGTTTTGAAATAGGTTCATTGCATTACATAGATGCAGGATTGGTGGGGAATATTCTAAATAATGCAAACATTATTGGAAAGTTTATTTTCTTCTTAATTTGCCTAATTGAATTATTGAATGAATTGAAAAAGTCACGGGATGTTAAAGTTTCTTTTTTATTTCTTGTTTTCTCCTTAACTCAGAACCGATTTGAGCAAAGTTTGCTGCTGCTCAGTTTCTCTTCTTGAACTATCCAGTGATTATGTCTTTATTAAGTTAAATCATACAGGGCGTATTTTAGGGACATCAGTCATTCTGCAGTGAACGATATGAAAACTATTGAACAGGAGAATGGACAGTCCACCTCGAGCACTTTAAACTCATTGGGAAAGTTACGCATTTCAGACAGCGACAGCTTCTTTGATGACTACAGCTATGGAAACTCTTTTAGTATGAACCGCAATATTAATAACAGTGGTTATTTTGGTAATAATAAAATCGATCCCGTACTGCACGATATTGGTGTCAACAATAAAGAAAATTGGGTTATTATAGACGATGAACCTAGTAAACCTGAAAATTTGCCGACATCTATTGGTAAGTTTAAAATTGTTGTATATTTATTTAATTTTATATTTTGCATATTTATGCACATATAGCATATTGCTGCCACTGGATTATGTTAATTTATCGCTAGGTATTGAAATTATGAATCATGATGTATATAAACAGTGTAACAAGTTCCAAGTTTTTTGATGAACCACTTTGGGTGATATTTCATAAAGATTAAAATACCTCAATGCCTGCTTCATTAAAAAATAAGTTGAATATACCGGGTGAGGCATTTATCTTGAGACAAAATAATATCTCGGTTAGACTCGATTATTTCAAAAAAAGTGTCAGACAAAAATTGTCCATATTACGACTTCTGGTCTAGACTGGAAGTGGTGTTTTTAGACCGGAAGTTGATTTTTTTAAATGGAAACACCCATTTTTTACCACGGATTTCGATTGAAAATAAAAAAAACTTTTTGTTCTTATTTTTCTGATTTAACCCATGTTTTGGCCATAAATGGTCATAAAAAAAACAAAAAAAAAACAATCTTGGGATCACTAAAAAAAAAAAATTCATACGAAACTTGTAGGGGGACTATCTTGCATGTGTAAAATTAAGTAATTTATTCAAGACAAATACACTGTCAAAACTGTTACAACTTTTTTTTGTTTTGATGAAAGGATCTATGGAAAAATTGTTCTTGAAGAACTACTTTATATTATTTTTAAGTAAACAAACAGTTTAATGGATAATTACAGAACCGCCATACTTTTACAGATAAATATAAAGAGGAAGCTGTTAGGAGACCTGTCACAGCCTCTAATGCAGATGAAGCCCAAAAAAAATTTGGAAACGCTAAAGCAATATCTTCGGATAAATTTTTTGATGAGAAAGGATCTGATTATGAAATGAAAGCTAACCTAAGCCGATTTCAAGGCTCTTCAAGTATATCTTCAGCTGATCTTTTTGGCACTGGCAGTAAGTTATCTGTACTTGGTGCTTTTTGTTTTTGCTTATATGGAGCGTCCCAATATTCCTTGTACATTGACATGCGCACATTCTTAAGGTCAAAATAAATGAAACAATTAAATTCTTCTCTATCTAAAGTTGCTTCGTTTAATCTCTAAAGGGCATCAGAGTTGACAAAAACTTTTATAATTTTTCCAAATAACCAGCTGGCTTTGTTCGATTTTTGATTGATTTCTCGATGTGGCAAATTTCATTTTTAAAAATGGGGAAAATGCCTTCCGCCTAAAGAACATATTTTTTATAAATTTATAATTTTTGTTCTTATTTTATCACAATTTTTTTCTCTTGTAAATTTCGTAATAGTTTTTTCACATATTTATTTTATTAGTCATCACATATGCATTTTTGATACAAGAAATTTGTCTTAACTACTATAAAATTTTTTATTTACTTGATAACAAAAACATAATACAGGGTGATTCAGTCATAATGTCATTAATTTTAAGAGCAGATAGAGAAAAATGAGTATAATACGATGGCGTGATTAAAAAAAAAAATTAAATGCATATTTAAGCTGAAAAAAATATTTTCAAATCATTATTCAACCCCCTTTTCAGGCTGTTACTGACCGGCTGACTTCATCCGGCTAGGATATGAATAAAGCTACCTAGATGCAATGTTGCCATATTTATATATTTTCGCACATATAAAGACAATAAATAAACGGTTTGCTCACGTCAGCCAATAATAATTTAAAATGCTATAAATTATTTTTTTATAATTATGCAATCAACATATTAAATTGTTATTGTTGCCCAGCAAGAACCTCGAGGAGGTCTGAGCATGACTTGCCAAAAATCATTTTTTATTAACATCATAGTGATAATTTTTTAATTTGCTGTAAGCCTTCTACTAAAAATTGAAAGTAATGCGGCCCATTCAGATGTACAGGTAGAAAATGCGGCCCAATTAAACGATCTCCATATACTCCTGCCCATAATACATCGACACCGAATCTCCTATGAAAGCTAAACCGACAAGTAGTGTGCTGGTTTTCATCTGACCAAATGTGACTATTATGGCTGCAAAGAAATTAGCTCTGTTTCACTTTAAATAAAATTTAAAATTGAAATTACAAAACCCCAAGAGTTCAAATAATTTAAATTTCATATCATAACCATTTCAATTTCATTACAGAAATAATGACATAAAAAACCAACACTCACTAGATAAATTATAAAGAGAGGGTGAAATGTATGTGGTATTTAAATATTGACTGTAAGTAATAGAAAATAAAAATACAATCGAACGGAGACAAATAAACAACTCGGTACGTATTTCCGACCTAGGTCAACCTGTGTCGAGGTCAATAACCTTCTAATTTGCACGTGTGCACTTTAGTAGGATCGTATTCCATGCAAAGTAGAGCAAAAAGTTGTCAGTCTTTTATCAAAGGAAAATCGTGTCATCAATGAATAGGAATGATTGTTTTCGAATGTACAATTATTATAATTTATCATTTTTAATATTATTAATGTTTTCACGTTTTATAATTTATTATGTTAAATAATACAAAGTTTTAGTATTTCAGTTTATTATTCAATATGCAGTTGCGTATAACCAAAGTTTACATAATAAATGTAAACTTTAGTGTAAATCTAAACTTTGGTGTAACCTAGGTAGGCACTTATTGTTTTTGAGAAAGCAATACTTATGTTTTTGTTTTATATCATCCTTCCAGAGCACTTTGTTAATAAAGTTCTGCTGCACTTAGGAACCAATTGCAAAATTCAAGACGATTGGGGAAATCAGCTGTTTCTAAAGCTTGAACTTTTTGAAAATGTGTTATATTAACTCCTTTGCGGGAAAAATGCGGGAGATATGGACGGTGGTAGATTTGAATAAACGCTTTAAATTGTTAATGGTTTTGTAACCGTGTGTAGTGTATTTTGTATATTCGGGTATTTAGTGTGCCGACTTTTTTTATTTGATAAAATACAGTGTGCCTACAAACCTCTGCTTTATTTATTTTCTTTTAACGAAAGTTGACTTCAAGAAGTCGGGCTTGTTAAAACATTTTGCACTAAATTATTAAAATTAGTTATAATAAAATGTAGCATGATCCTTTATTTACTTGCATTTTATTGGTTCCATACATATGTATCCGTATACTAAAGCGGATTAATTAAATGTGAACACAGATTATGATGTGAACTTGGCAACGCTGTTCGCTTCAGCTGACAATTTGTTCATGACATTACGTTACAAAATTTTCCGAGCATCTGGCAGGGCCGCCTTCTTAGCAGGAGTTATGGGTTGATTTCCTTCATTTTTAAAAGTCGAGTAAAAAATTTTTTTTCCGATTTTCTGTCTTTATTAAGCCTTCCGAATACGTGATTAAAATTAATGACATTATGACTGAATCACCCTGTATATTAGATTTGTATTGAAATTATGTAATTATGATAACAAATAATTATGAGAAAACCTTAGAATTACAAAAACTTACTTTTACTACACAGGGTGTCACTTAACGAATGTTACATACTTCAAGGGTATGATCTAGAACCCAAATGGTGTCGATTTAAGGGGGCAAACCACTCTAAAAACTGAAAAACAGAAAATTTCGGGATTGTTTTTCAAGCTGTAAACAACAAAATGGCGGCTTCTCAGTATTTTTCTTTGGTTCGGCCAAGCAGCAACAACTTTCAAATTTAGAGGTACAATCATGAGCCAAGATAATTTTGATTTAATATGGTATTAACTACAACAGTACTTAGGACTTTTTTTTTTAAATTGATTTTGAAAAGAAGAGTTTGTAAACCCAGAAGGGCAAGAGATGAAGAACATTCGATAAAGATGTTAAATAGCCTCTAGATCTCTGGATATCACTTCTATAGATTTCCATCTTTGGCCATACCTAAAATCACCTTTGAATGATATTGACGACCTTAAAAACAGAATAAGCGTAGATTGTCGGAGATTAAATGAAGAAACACTAGAATGTGATTGTAGAGAGGGAGTGATAAACAGAGCTATTCTGTGTTTGGAAGCAAATGGAGGTCATTTTGAACATTTGAAATAAGTATTGTTTTAAATTGTTATATTATGGTATTAATAATAAAATATGTTACTTTAAAAAACATAGTAACTTGTTTCCGCAGCTGGCTATCATTTTTCAGAATAAAGCTACGAAAAGTAGGATTCATCTTTTTTACTGTTTTTTTAGCAATATTTCTAATGAAACTATACAGGGCGTCAAAAAAAGAGTGTAAAATATTTCAGGAGGTAATAGTATGAACCAAAATAAGCAGAAAAGTCTCAATAAACATTGGTCCACAAAGTAACGGTTGCGGAGATATGGACCACTATTCGTTTTTCAAACATTTTATTTTATTAGGAATAAACCGACAAAGGAAGCTTTTAACAAACAAAAAACAAAGTTACAGAAGATGTTCAAAGTGCCCTCCGTCCATTTCCAAGCAGGCACGACATCTTCGTCTCAACGATATTCGAACTCTTTCGAAAACACCCTCCTTGGTTTGGATTTCTTGACACTTTTGATTAATCCGTAGCTGCAGCTCTTCCAGGCTATTTACAGGAGTACCATACACTAATGTCTTCAAATATCCCCAAACAAAGAAATCTAGAGGGTTCAGATCAGGCGATCTTGGAGGCCATAAAACAGGTCCGGCCCTTCCTACCCATCTATGTGGAAAAGTTTGGTGTAAATGCTCTCTAACGGCCATGGAAAAATGAGCTGGAGCACCATCATGCTGGAACCACATTTGTTGCCTCTGATTCAAAGGAATGTCTTCCAAAAACTCATACAGTGTGTTCTGCAGAAAGTTGAGGTAAGCAGCGCCTGTTAATCGGTTTGGTAAAACAACAGGACCTAGAAACCTGTCACCTACAATACCCATCCAAATGTTTAATGAAAAACGTGCCTGATGTCCAGATTCTATTAGAGCATGAGGATTTTCGTCGGCCCAAATATGCGTATTGTGAAAATTAAACACTCCATTTCTTGTGAACCCGGCCTCATCAGTAAAAAGAATGTTTGCAAGAAAACGAGGGTCTTCAGCATCATGACGTAGAAACCAGCGGCAAAAAACCAAACGTGCTTGATGATCATTTATTGGATTTAAGGCCTGTACTCGTTGCACATGGTATGGATAAAGCAGTTGCTCGTGAAGGATTCTCCAAACAAGAGGACCACTAATTCCTACCTCGGCTGATATTCTCCGCACACTCGTACCTGGATTCTGCTCTACCAGTGCTAGAATTTCTTCTTCTGCTCTAGGAGTGGATACCGACCTTGGTCTTCCGGATAAATGGCACTGTTTGCTCAAGGAACCGGTATCACGCAATCTTTGGTGAATTCTTCCAAACATGCGTTGTGAAGGAATCTGGCGATTTGGATAAGCGTCAACATAAAGACGTCGCGCTTCGGTGGCGTTCCCATTAGCACGACCATACATGAAATGCATGTCTGTTAATTCTGCGTTAGAGTAACCAGCCATAGCGAAAGAAAACTTGTGCACTGAGAACAACTGTCAAATACGTACTGTTTATTTCACTAAACATCAACCAACTATTATAAGAAAATACACAACGTTTTTGCAAAATAAAAAAAGGGGCTAAAAAACATAAAACATTCCATATCTCCGCAACCGTTACTTTGCGGACCCATGTTTATTGAGACTTTTCTGCTTATTTTGGTTCATACTATTACCTCCTTAAATATTTTACACTCTTTTTTTAACACCCTGTAGACTTCCTTACATAGCTGACCATAGAAAAAATATATCTTCCAGAATTGATAAAAAAATATATAGTGTGCTATTTAAACAAAAACAGTTAGTCGACTATAGCAATTTTGACATATGTTACCATGGAGACGATCTAATAATGTCATTTGATAGAGTTTGAGCGGTGATTTAAAAATATATAGGGTTTGTTAGAGCTATTTGTAAAAATAAAAGAGATACAGGGCCGCGAATACCAAACTGAATCACCCGGTATACCTTCAGTATCACGTGGAGAACAGGTGCTCCAATTCTTGATACCAACAGCACCTTGATTGTGCGCGCATAGAGCAACAAAAGAGGCTGTGCTGCATTTAAAATTGGAGCACATTTGTCGTCTAGTATTAATGGCTATTTCTTCGAGATCTCCAGGAAGTTCTTGCCGAAGTAATTCCAATTAATCTTGGAATATTAACTGGAGAAATCGTTCACAAAATGTTAATCTCAGCGGGCAGTCTGGTTCAAGCAAATTTTGTACGGGGTGAAAATGGAAACAGTGTAACTGCTAGTGTAACTGTTGCATGTGGAGTATAGTTGAAACGGTTTTGCAGCCAACTCTTGTGACTGCTGACTATCGATGGATACTAATTGTGAGATTTTCTTCTACTCTTTTTAGAATTTGTTCTTTGTCTTGTACCCTTCTTTGAATGTACCTTCCATTTCCTGAATTAGACCGAAAGTTTCCAGTTTCTTCTAATCTGGTGAATAAAGAAGCAAACAATGTATGAGAAGGCTGTCTGCGATTCAGATAAAGTTCTTCATATAGTTTCTTAGCAGCGCGTCCTCTAAAATGTTCCTGTACATACACCACTATCACGTCTCATTTCATAATTCGTAAATTCATTGTGATCAGGCATTTTTAGAAACAAACTTTTGCAAAATACAACCTTGACAGTGACTTATCGAAATTGTCATGTTATGAATTCATAGTTATTTCCAAAAGATATGGTGTATGTGTTCGTAAATACAGCGTGATAAAAAAGTTCTGCATAAAATTCATATTTTCGTTAAACAATTTTTTTTTCGAAAAACGGTGAGACCCGTCGATTTTTATTTGATCCAGGGCACCTTATTATGTGGAAAAATTTTTTTTTTTTCGTTCCAAATTGATGACAGTGATAATTATCTAAACAACGGTGTGAAAATTTTGATGACTTACATAACAATTTTTTTTAGAAAAATACACCTTAAATTCTTATAAGTGATAATTGTCTACTTACACTATTAATGGCTCCGAAAAGGACAAAGTTGACAAAATTACATTTCAAACGAGTAAAATTACACTAATGTTTGTGTAAGTCTAGCAAAATTGTTCGAATTGCCCACCCTGTACCATTTGGCATTGTCCTAAGCGTATAAACGCCGTCTACACTTTGTTCAAGCATTCCCGGGTCGTTTTGATTTACGTTTACTGGCCGGTGGATCGGGCGACGCGGAACAATTGAGTGGCCTCCGCGTTCGCCTGATTGAACACCTTTAGACTTTTTTTTGTGGGGCTATTTGAAATCGCGTGTGTACACAAAACAGACCAGGTGATTTGGAAGAACTTAAAAACCGTATTCGTTTTGAAATAAATCAAATCGACCCGGGAATGCTTAAACGAAGTGTAGACGGCGTTTACACACGCTTAGGACAATGCCAAATGGTATAGGGTGGGCAATTCGAACAATTTCGCTAGACTTACACAAACATTAGTGTAATTTTACTCGTTTGAAATGTAATTTTATGCAGAACTTTTTTACCACGCTGTATACTTTCTGTAATATCTTAACTGAGCATAATTTTGAATTTTGATAGGTATATATTTTTTGTGTAGAATAAAATTCTCAACATACTTCTGATAGTTGCGTGCAAAAATTTAAAGGTACAAAAAAGTTACAGAAGAATATTCACAAAAGGTTGTAGTAAAATGAACGCTCTGTATGATTTAACCTAATAGAAATATAATCACTACATACTTCATGAAGAGAAACAAAGCAACAGCAAATTTTGCTCAAATCGGTTAACTGAGTGAAGGAGAAAACGACAAATAAAAAAGTAACTTTAACGCCCTGTAACTTTTTTTGTGACACATTTTGTTTAAGTTAAATCAGCACCATTTGGGTTCTAGACTATACCCTTGAAGTATGTAACATTCCTTATGTGACACCCTATAGAGAAACTTGGAAAAAAACTTAATCTTAATTTGGCCTCGAAAATCTGTAATAGTTGCATGTACAGAGAATATTGGAACATCCCTTATAAATCAGTGACTATATGGATCTTACTTATAGAAAGTGACGCACCTAATAACCTCTCCACTTACGATATAGAAGACGTAAAAGAAAGTGTTAGGCAAGGCGTTACCAAGGTTGCTGGAAAATTAGGTTCACTAGCAAATGGTTTAATGTCATCGATACAGGTAATTTTCTGAATTGTATATACCTCACGGTCGAAATTATAGAGAGCTCTCGGTTTGGGGGGTCGAAACTCCATAGGCATATCTGCTTAGAAGGCAACAAGCGATAGAAAATATATGGAAAAAATGTAACAAAACATAACATCTATTATTTTTAGAGGTTTTATCAAGAAATATTTTAGCAACATTTTGTTTTTAAATTTTAAGTGTTTTCTATAAAACGATGCCCTCTTGGACGATGATCCTCCACCACCTAAATTACACCTCCGCAAGATAACGTAACATTGACTGTTAATATACAGTAAAACCGTGCCATTCGCTGGGAACAGGTTCCAGAAAATTCCCGTGAAGCGCAAATTCGCGATGTGCAAGTCATTATGTTAGTGTTTAAAACAGAATTATCAGAAACATAATTCAGTTATTTATATATTTATTAGGGTGGCCCAAAAAAAACTAATATTTTTTTCGTGTCTCTTGTGAAAATATGTTAGTTATTCATGTTTTAACAGCCTGCTCAAAAAATCAGCTCAAAAAAAATTTTTTTAGAGGTCGCACAAGATTTTTAAAAATTTCCAAAATTGTCAAAAATTGATTTTAAAAAAAAAAAAAAATTTTTTCTCGTTATTTTATCATTTTCTAGGATGAAAAAAATCTCGACTGAAAATTTCAAATCGAAATTTAATTTCTAAAGTTCACTCATAATCACTCATAATTCAAAGTAGCGTACCTATGCGTTCGAGCGATCTCTAAAAATAAATATCAACGGACTAATAATTTTTTTTATTGAATTTGATGAACAAAAGAATAGAAATAAATCACGATACTTAAATTTTAAAAAATAAAAAAATTATAAATATTTGATACAGTGCGGTAGTAAATTTTGCCTCGAGATATTTTTTAACCGACCTTTAGAAATTACAATATCCATTTGAAATTTTCAGAATCGAGATTTTTTTCATCCTAGAAAATGATAAAATAACGAGAAAAAAAATTTAAACAAAAATTTAATTTTTGATGATTTTGGTAATTAAAAAAATCTTGACCTCTAAAAAATTGTTTTTGAGCTGATTTCTTGAGGGGGCTCTTAGAACATGATAAACTAACATATTTATGTATATTTATTCTGAAGCAAAATCAAAGATACCTATTACATTTTTGTGTTCCTGCATGCGTATGAAATTGACAAAAAAACCTTTTGTTTGATTACATGTCTTTCAGGCAGGAATACATTGAGCGATCTACATATAACTACAAGGTTAGCATACATTGAATCGATTTTAAAACATAAAGCTATCGAGTTTTTGGAAATGGGGCCTCAAAAAACTCTTTTTTTTTTAATATTTTCGAAACGGGTTGAAGGAAAATTAGGAATTTTGACACCATGAACGCTCATTAAAAGTCACAAAATCATAAAATTCTTCAAAAATTTTAGAGACGTCTCAACTGGGAGAGGTTTTTTTTCTTGCTGAAATTTTCAAATTTAGAAGCCTAGAACATGTGATAGACCTTGATATCCTCTACAAAAAAGGTACTTTTTATTTCTTAGTAAAGTTTGTTACTTTTTCATAGAAAACTGAGATCAATCAATGTACTGTTCATTTTAAATTTTATATGCTTTATCTTTATAAGTAATAGTGTTTTTTATGTTATGTCTTGAGTCACTCTCTATAATTTCGACCGCAAAGTATGGAATAGAAATTTAAAAATTTTACACCTAATAAATTGTGCATTATCAACAAATTTTCGCAATTGACTATTTGTGGTACTATTTTGCACGTTATTCCTTTGCCAATAAAATCAATTTATTGGCAAAGCATAAAATTGACAACTTTTTGTATAAAAATACAGACTCTCTAGGTAGCTACTTATTTGTGATAAGTTTTTAATAAACATTTGATTTTAATTAAAAGTGCATATTGAGATAAGAAATATATTTAATTAATTCATAATGATTTTTTAATATTAAACAGTATATTAGTCTTTATGGATTCTACAGTATCAAATAAAAAGAAATGTCAAAATTGTGGACGGTACTAGCAATCAAAAATTAAAAGAAGTAAATAAAAATGTCAAAATTGGTTAATAAATTTCTTGTTATTTACTAAAGCTAGAAATTTTCCAATAAATTTTGTTTTACACTAATTTATATAAAATAATTGTTACTTTTTTTATGTTGACTAAAAATTACACTAATATAAATTTATTTTGAGCCTAAAGAATATAGAAAGAATACATTTTTAATTCGATTATGCAGTGCCTTCATAAATGTCTGAGTCCCACGTGACCGCGACACACTGGAGAAGAATGATTAACACAAAATTCCCTAAAGACAGAAAATGAGTCCAGTGGAGTACATATTATAATTCTTTACAAACGTTGAATTTTAATTTGCAAATTGTTGTCATTTTAAAATATAGGATCTTTTGTAATCCACTTATCATATATAGATATGTATAGATATATGATATAGATATCATATCAGAGTTAATGGAAATATTGTTAATAAAATTGTTTTGTTTTTATAATAAATGTCACTTAATTTTTTTTTTTTGTTTCAGGATCGATATGGTTATTAATATATTCATTAGGAATTAAAAACATGTCCTCTAACTCCTACAAATTATTACATATTCTGTACCAATATATTTGTTATAAATATAATGTGCCTTGGCTATTTTTATATTATTTAATAGAAACTACAACAAATTACAATAACAATAATTGTCTGTTGTGGATGTACGACAAAAAATATTTTTGTTTTGCGCTTCAGTTTTTATGGATTTTGTAAAGAATAAGTGGCAGCATCATTTCAAGTGTTGCAGAGACCAGCTGCCTAAAATAGTTACATTGAAAAATAAAATAATACGCTAAATTACATTAATTATTATTATTTCTAATTTATAATTGAAATTTCAAATAAATAGGTATCCAGTCATTAATTATATTTAAAGTTAAAATTGTTATTGTCTGTAATTTTTTACTAGTGGCATATTTTTAATACTTTATTTATTTAAAAAATAATTACTTTTATTTTATGAATTTAATTATAAAACTTTTCTTACTCTTGTTATTTTTCAAAAATTGTCAGATTAAAAGATCCTGTAACATTTTAATGGTGCATCATCCCTTATCAACCCTTTAAAATGCCTCAATTTAACTGTCGATTTATTATCTTGGTACACTCACAGTGTATCAAATTCAGTTTTTTTAAATTCAGGTACCTGTATCTGAGATATTGATTTTTTTCGAAATTTGAAACCCCACTTTCAAGACTCATAACATTTCTGATGTGCAGCTTAGTACAAAAGTAAGTTGCGTTATCATCATATTTTAGGTTCCCCTACTCTGCCCCCTCTGCTCTGTGTCGGTTCTTATGTGAAACACCCTGTATATTTGAAAACTAAAGTCCGAGATAATTATCTGGATAAGTTTGTGTTCCCGCCATGGGTAAATATAAATATGTACATATAGCCTTGATTGGCCATCTTATAATGGCCGCCATTTTGATACATGTAAAAATCGGCACAGTTATATTCATGTAAATTGTAAACAAACATACAAAACAGTATAGATTTAAACATTTGTCTGTCTGATCCAACGAGATTCTCTGTTGGAGATAAATTTAAGCATGTACTATTTATTTCCTAAATTTCGATTAATTCACCTTATTCCAAACCCTTTCAGAGCTGATCAAAACCTGTAAGATAAAAGTAGTCACATATTGACAATTTCGAGGTTTTTTCATAGTACTAGACACGTTTAACTGTATTATTACTAAATTATTAATAATACTACATTACTATACAAATACTATTTCTTAAGGGAGCGGAAAATTCCACAACTTAAATGAAAATTTGTTGTGTCCTTTAAAAAAAGGCCCCAAAAAATACCAAATACTTATATATTTTATAGCATTTTACTGTTAACAAAATCATCAGAAAAATAAATAAATTTCTTAACACCTTTAAGAATTTTCGATATATAGAATATGGTCTAAGTAATAATGGTTTAATTGTATTTATTTAATAATAAAACATCCACTTAACTAAACTGTACGTATACTCATAAGATACGACTCTAAATTTGTAAACTGGAATGTATGCAAATAATCCAAGTACAAGAACTTCAGCCGAGTTTCCACTGGTTGGTATCTACATAGTAGTGATGTAACGAATGCCAGTTTTTAAGCATTCGCGAATGCGAATGCGAACATCTGTCGTTGACATTCGCGAATGCGAATACGAATATTCAGTTTTTAAATCTAGTGCCGTTTATCTATGATTCAAAATATGCCGCGCGCGACGCACATAATATTTCCGGTGACAGCGGCGCTAAAGGCTAAAGAAATTAGCGTTGTTAAGTTGGTAGAACGGTATTTTTGTATGTTGGAATTTTGTTTTGTTTTCGCTACCGACTCGGAACTCAGATGAGTTTGTGAATTGTGAGGTTAGACTGTTGTTAGTTATTTCTTAACATGAGTAAATCAACTTGATTATAGAAATGTCGTATTCTTTGATCGGAATTGCCTAATATTTGAGAATTATTGGGAGAATCAGCAACATGGGTTCGTTGCGAAGACGTCGAAGCAGAACTTCGAGCCCCACGTTGAGAGTCATGTCGTGTAATATTATCGGAAAGTTGTGTTTGGTCGACATGGGTCCTTGGTGGAGACATCGGGAGTTCTAATCGAGCTCCACGTCGGGCGCCATGTCGCGGATCTGTGATCTGGGATGTCGGTTCCCTTGACTGGGGTCCGCGATAGTTATGTACGGAGTTCTAATGGATCGTCACTAGGGACTCCAGGTCGCAGGATATTCTCAAACGACTGTTGTATGTGGTGGATATGGCCTACAGACGTGGTGTCTAGGACACGAGCTCGCGGGGGAGATCTCGACGAAGAATGTGGAGCCCCACGTTGAGCGCCGTATCGGGTTAGACTTTCTAAATATGGACCACTTAGGCGGTGATCGTATGTTCGGGGGAAATCATGAGTGGACGGACGATGTACCAGCATTGCTTTGATAAAAAGAGCCGGCTACGTCACCTACGACATAGTCGGCTAAGGGGTTTTCGCTTACCATGGCACCCGAACGAGATGCGCATTGCTCCCACAGGGTACCATTTCGTGAAAAAGCTGACTGTACTGTAGCGCCCTCGCCAACGGCTTCACGTTCCGGAATACCCGATATCGGAAGTAGGCCGCTATCGGGGCCGGACCGCGAACCGTGGTTGGGCTCATGGGATTCCCCGGACCCTACCAGTTGGTACGTAGGTATAACCTCGTCCCGAGTATCTGTGGGTGATCCACTTCGTTGTAACTCATGAGTGCTACTCGGCTCCGTGAGTGCGCCGTGAGGGGTGGTCGAGGTGGTATCAGTAACCCGCGTAGCAGCGGACCTCAACGCGTACGGTGCTGTGGCTGCGTCGTGCCGCGTACTTCCGCGAGCTACCACCTTCGCTCCCTCAGACTCTTCACGCAACATCGAGATAGCGTTGGGGAAGTAGGCCATTTCCTCTTTCACCCGGTGTGTCGAGAGATCTTTCGCCGGCAAACAGGTGTGAGGGCAGTCCGTGTAACCGCTGGTCTCTCCGATTTGGGACGAGGTCTCGTCCAGCTCAGTCTTGATCAAAGAATCACGATCTGATTTATTATTTGTTATACCTTCGAGGGCACCAATCCTCGTAGCACTGGATATCGAAGTCGCGTTGCAGGGATACATCTTACCCCGTACGACAATGTCGGAGCAAGCTCTTTTGCTCCGAAAGTCTTGTAGACGTCTGGTAGAAAACACTGACTCTACTATTAAAAGTGGGTCTCTCGAGGGAGCCCTAGAAGCAAGGACAACTTATACTAAATTTGGAAGTACGCCGCCACAATAACGTGCGTACTATTGCTTTGTGCCCGTGGGTCACAAAGCAAATGCCTCGTAGAGTGACCGCCTAGAGGTTTGACGAGGAAAGTTGCCTCGGATTTGCAGATCTCGATTGAGTCTGAATGATAGGACTCGTAGGAGCTTATGTATGTACTCTGTACCGAGGTGCGGGTCTCTCGATGGAGCCGGCACGATCGGAATCACAGTCTTCGTCGGAGGTCCTCAGGTTGGGCTACCTCGTTCGGTACGCAGATCTCTGGAGGAGCCTGGGGTATTGCTGTGTCGATGCAGGAGGCTATCGCACAGGATCTTCGCCTCAGGTTGGGCTACCTCGTTCGGTACGCAGATCTCTGGAGGAGCCTGGGGTATTGCTGTGTCGATGCAGGAGGCTATCGCACAGGATCTTCGTTGGAGGTGGTCAATCTCGGACGGTATCGCAGGTCTCAAAAAGGATCCTGGAATTTACCGCTGTTTCGATGCAGGGGGCTATCGAACAGGGTCTTCACCTCAGGCTAGGCTACCTCGGGTGGTATGTCTCGTGAAGCGAGTAGTGGTTGCTAGGCACTATAAATATCACGTCGAGGAATGGCAGCCTCAACGGGAGCCTCGTGAAGCGAGCCTGTGAGCTGAGCTCCAAAGTTCTTGAGCTTGATGACAGGATTTTTTCAATCAAACCGTGGAAGATATGTTAAAAGTATATATTGAATAGAATAAACAGACAATAAAGATTCACAATTAACATATACAAGACTTTTACCATAGATATTGTTTGTTACAATGTTGCTCTTTACATCGTTCTTCGCACCATGTACTCCCACTGTAATACTGCGAACGCCGGGAGTCGACGTTCGTTCGCTTTTCGGTGATCTCCATACTTTTGGCGGACCGGTCGTGAATTGTCCGCCAAAATTTTCAGTGAAAAGCGCCCGTCGTCGCTGTCGACGTCGGATTTCGTTCCCCTCTGGCCTCTCCGGATAGTCGATGTCGGCGTCGGGGATTTTGGAGTTTTTTCCCATTTTGCGAAAAACTACCCGCGGTTTCAACTTAGGCTACCGAGCATTGCTAGGCACTAAAAATATTCGCGTTGAGGAATAGCAGCCTCAACGGAAGCCTCGTTAAGTGAACCTGTGAGCTTGAGCTGCAAAAGTTCTTAAGTTTGATGACAGTTTTTTTTCAATCAAACCGCGGAAGATATGTTAAAAGTATATATTGAAAAGAATTAACAGACAATAAAGATTCACAATTAACATATACATGTTATTTACCATGAATAAGATTTGTTACAATTCGCTCTGTATCGCTTTCTTTGAACCATGTACTCCCACTTAAGAACTGCAAACGCCGGAAGTTGACGTTCGTTCGCTTTTTTCCAATCTCCATACTTTTGGCGGACCGCTCGTGAATTGTCCGCCAAAATTTCCAGTAAAAAGCGCCCGTCGTCACTGTCAACGTCGGATCTCGTTCACCTCTGGCCTCTCCGGATAGTCGATGTCGGCGTCGGGGATTTTGGAGTTTTCTCCCATTTTGAGAAAACTCTACCCGCGGTCTCGGCTTAGGCTACCGAGAATCGCAATCAACCGCCAGAGCGGTGGGACCCTCGGAAGGCGGTCCTTTCGGCCCAAAGACGGGGAAATTGGAAACATCGGTGAAATTTCCCCCGACTTCGTAAAAGGGCCTACGGAGGTCTTAATACTGGATGGATTGATTTGAGAAGTGGTGCGTAGATGCACGGCATGAAGTAGTGCCGTGGTTGGAGGGTTCGGCCGAGATCGCGCGGACACCTTCGGCAGCAGCTATGAAGACGTCAAGACCTATTATGGCTTAGCTGGCCGTTAGTAGTCGCGCGATTCGGCTCGAATTTGAATACGACAACCACCGAGGGATACTCTAGTGTGGTTGAAGGGTTCGGCCGAGATCGAATGAGCGGAACGGCTGAAAACGCGGAAAACGTGAAATCCGCGTTTCCCCGTATAACGGACGAAAATTTAGTGAGATAATGTCGGCGACTTGAGGAGTGCTGCATTAAATTTTGACACCAATCGCTCAATAACTTTTCGAGTTATTGGCGATAGCGTCCTTGACCAATTCAAAAGTGTGGTAAAAATTCAGATGATAGTTTCCAAATATAGCCTCGAAGCGTTCCGGGGTTCGTCTGCACGTTGCAAGAGTCGCGGCAGTGGACACTGCGCGCCGGGATTGCAGACCCAGGCGAGATCGGTCGCGATGCGGGTGACATTGGAAACATCGGTGAAATCGCCGGGAGGATCGATGTTGGGTTATGGGGCGACGTCTGCACTGAGATGCAGAATCGCGGAAATTGCTCCCCGACGGTATCGAGTTCGATGTCTGAAATGATACCATGGAGGCTTTTTTTTTATTTGCCCGCCGACGGCGATTAGTTTCGCAACCGTGGCGGGTTTTCGGTTTCGACTGGAAAGGTAGACGAATATTACTGTTTCGCCTCCTTCCCAATTCAACGGTCTCCGGCATATCCGTACGTACAAGACTACTTCTATGAATATACTGGGTATTCTGAAATCCTGAAGCTCGCTCGAAGGGTGGAATACGACAGAAAGATATAATTGTTTTAAGTAAGTTTTGTAATTAAAAAGAAAAGAATTAATTGTTTTCACATTCTGTATTTTTCTTTCACGTTCATATTCGCAAAATATTCAAAGATATTTGCGAATGCGAATATCATAAATCAAATGAATATTCGCCAATGCGAATGCGGATATTCGTTACATCACTACTACATAGTAGGTATCTAGGTATTATTTTCCCTTATTCCTGTAGCTACTTCTGTAGGGTGTAGGACTCCAAATTACATTAGTGTAAACACACGGAATTGTCAAGTCAAGTGGAATGACAAAAATTTCACACAGAAGAAGCCTCTTGTAAGCTGCTCTGAAGAAGGTACATAATAAACGCAATAGTTATTGTAACCTGCATGTTCCGTTTGAATTTTTTATGAGGAATATTGAGGAAAGATTATTTTCAAGTAGGTATCGAGGTCTTTTAAAGAAATTATGCATACGATATTTTTAATTTGTAACTTACTAAAATTATTGATTTTTATTATTTGTAAGTTGGCAGTACTTGTATACAGTGCTATTTTTTAAAACCTGACAGGCCAACTTTTTTATTTAAAGTGATAGACTAATACTTCCATTTGCAAAGTTGAAGCACAGAGTAAGTAATACAGAGGAGACGGCCGGCGGAATGCCTTTGATGTCTGGACATTCTCTAATTTGACCTTGTCCCTTTAAATGGGGAGTGGGCAGTGTTGCCAGACTTTCTGTTTTTCCCTAGAAGCAATGTTGCCTTTTACCTACATTCTGTTTTTTTTTTGAAAATTTACGTATTGGGTGATGTTGCGGTGTACTTTAGAAAGATATATTTTTGGGAAAGTATTCCAATTCACATTATACATATTTAGCAATATTTGACATACCTATATTAATTGCCCAAACAAATTAATAATGGGAGCAAAATACCTTAACTGTGTTTTTAATAGTTATTACATTTATATAATAGTTTATTACTTATATTACTATTATTAGGTAATACATAATTATAATTATCGCCA
>NW_019416915.1:71665-100500 GCF_000390285.2 Anoplophora glabripennis
TAGTGGCTGAGCGCGCGGCCCGACGCGTCGACAGAGAGCCAGACAATGACATAATCCCCCCCGCAACACCTGACGAACTAAGACTGACAATACGCAGACTTAAAAACAGAAAAGCCCCCGGACCCGACAATATACATAACACGACACTTAAACGACTACCACACAAGGGCCTCATGGCCCTACTAAACATAACAAACGCGACACTCAGACTAAGACACTTCCCTACCCGCTGGAAAACAGCAAACATAATCCTTATCCCAAAACCCAACAAAGATCACACCATCCCATCCAACTACCGGCCCATTAGCCTGCTCCCGGCTATGAGCAAAGTGGTAGAAAAAATTATCCTAACCCGTCTAAGAACCCACTCCCAAGAACTGCAAGTCATTCCAGACGAGCAGTTCGCCTTCCGACCCAATCACTCCACTGAACTCCAAATCCTTCGCCTTACCGAGCACATCACGGCGGCCTTCAACAGGGGACAGTACACTGGTGCTGTCTTCCTGGACGTCGCAAAGGCCTTCGATACGGTTTGGCATGAAGGCCTACTGATGAAAATGCTCACCAACCAATATCCCATATCCTTTACCAAACTCATAAAATCCTACCTACACCACCGAAAATTCCTCATCCAAATCCAAGATTCCCTTTCCACCACCCGTCCCATGGAGGCCGGTGTCCCCCAGGGCACCGTCCTGTCCCCATACCCATACACCATTTACAACTCCGACATCCCACATCCCCCCAACACCAACATATACTTATACGCCGACGACCTGACAATCACATCTCAATCCGTAGATCCTAGATATTCCGCCTCCCTCCTCCAAAATTCCTTAGACCAACTTGAAACCTGGTGCAACAGGTGGAAAGTCAATATTAATCCCAACGAAAGTTCGGCCATCCTTTTTACCAAACGAAAAATCCCACAAAACCTCCACAGACTGACACTATCCCAGGAACCCATCTCCTGGAATCGACAAACACGATACCTGGGCGTGACGATGGACCACTAGCCGTGGAAACGTGGAAACCGCACATCGTGGAGACGGTGGCGCGAGCGAAGACCACCAGGGCTAGGCTCTTTCCCGTACTCAAAGGTGGGAACACCCTCAGTTTAAGGAATAAGCGAATGCTTATCAAGGTGGTACTTCAACCGCAGCTAACCTACGCCTCACGTAGACAACGACACACGAAGACAACGAAAACAACAAAGAAAACGACAGACACACACACGCACGCACGCGCGCACGCACGCACGCACCCACACACACAAACCCACCCACCCCCTCCCACCCTTAGCACCCCTCCCTCCCCTCCCCTCCCGCGCTAGCCTAAGGGCCACCTTAGCAAAGCGCATCCCAGGCTACATAGCCGCACTACCTTACCCGAGCATACCACACACAAACATGACACCACCCCCGGGGTTTACACAGATGAGCCGGCGAAGCAAGAACAGCGCCAGAAGAAAGGGCCCTAGCCGGCGGGGCCCAGCCAGGACAAAAGGAGGTCCAACAAACGACGACGACGGATGGGGCCCACCTACGAAGGGTGTCCAGGCCTACACGAGATCAGGCAGGATAAAGAGGGATAATCCCCCTCGATCCCAAATCATTGAGGCCAATTTCTAGCCATGGAATAATGGCGGCGGCGAGTATGAAGGACGCTATCTTAAAATTTTTAAATTGTCAACATCTAAATGCCTTTAGCGATTTCAATAAACGATGGCTCATTTTAAAGATTAATACAATTTATTTTTATGATATAGGTATAAAAATATTATTTTCCTGCGCAACGGTAGACGACGCTAATGAGAAAAGTTTTGTAATTGTCTCCGTTTACTAAAAAAAAATAAATGCAACGATATAAGTTTTTTTCATGGCTTGATAGACCATTCATTATGGAAAACAAATACACAAATCTGAGATCGATATTTTTTTTCGTTTTCAAGTTATCGCTAAAATAGTGAAGTTGTGCTAGAAACATCCTCCTTTATATAGTTCTCTAAATAACATTGACATAATCCAAGCCAAAATTAAATTGTAAAACTGTACCAATGTGACAGCTCTTGCTACGTGCAAAATTAGTGTTATTTGTGTTGGAAAAGTTTGATTTAAAATCAATAATTGTTAAATAAATTGTTTAATATAGTCGGCCATATTGAATCAGCCATTTTGAATTTTCATTTTCCGACATCATATTCTTGTGTAGCGACTTCAAAAACCCATATATTACAAATATAAGCGAGTTTGATTTAAAATCGATAATTGTTAAATAAATTGTTTAAAATAGGCGGCTATATTGGATCAGCCATTTTGAATTTTCATTTTCCGACTTCATATTCTTATTCAGCGACATCGAAAACCCCTATAATATCAATTTGAAAGAATTAGATTTAAAATTCATTAAATTATTTTAAATGTTCTTAAAAAAATTATTTATTATTGTTTAAACAATTAAAAAACAATTAGCGTACAAAAATAAGTTTATAACTTTTTTCTAATACTTATCCAAGTAATTTTAAAAAGGTTTTAGGAAAATCCATACTTCCCATAATTGTTTCGAAATAATGCATAATTTTAAGCTATCTTGACCACTAAAACATAGTTCTCCACCTGGCAACCAGTTGCGCCAGTATCGTCTTGGTTCTATGATTTGAATGCAGTTTGTCTCCATTTTACTAGAATTCTGTGTCTTCTATTATCTATGGTTCTGTGATTATAGCTGTTAATGTTAAAAATGTTTGAAATTCATTAAAAAAATTGAATGTATGTAATTGTGTGCCCAACTGCTTAAGTCAGAATAGGAGTATAAATCTCGTAGGTAGCCTCTGGGGTGGAAAGACTCTTTTGTAATTGCTATGGCTTCTAAAGGTAAAGATAATATTTAAATTTTAGAATTAGTTTTGTAACAATTTATTTGAATGTTTATTATTTATATTTAACTTAAGTAATTGTATTTAAGAAGAAGCGAAAAGTGATGAGCTATTAGAAGATTGTGTTTCTAAAATATTCTGCTAAACTGAATGAGAAAAAATATAATTTAACCAAAAAGTTTCCTTTGGGCTCGGTGTTAAAAACGGGTAATAAAAAGTATGTGATAGTAAAGATGCATTAGGTACCAAAAACATGATTTTTTAAGCTCCACACAGCTTTAGTGCAAACAAAATTTTAGTTTTTAGGCCAAGTCTTGAATGAGAACTGATTTTCTTTTCACATTACCACAGTGTTTATGACAACAAAAAGATGTCCATAAACATCTGCACAAGGTATTTATTGCCTGAGATTTGCTGATGATTTGGCAATTATTGTTAAGGGAAAATTTTCATCACTGAATACACATGGGCAGCTCTTAACGTGATAGGTGACTTATAGAGGACGGTACAACTTTGGGTTAATCCTTACAGAATCACCATAGTTGCTTTAACTAAGAAAAGAGTTTTGCCAGGATTGGAGAATCCACAGTTTAATGGAGTAGAGATTTCGTTTGCCAAAAAAGAAAAGTATCTTGGAGTAGTTTTTGACCAAAAACTAATGTGGAACTCTTGCAATGAAAAAATTTCATATTGGGATTTCAGTCTTAAATTGGCCTTAAGGTAATAAGGTCAATATTAACTTTGGATGGTGGCATGGTGGGCGAAGTGGTGGTGCAAGTAGGGGTGGAAAGACTTTTAAGTGGTATTCAAAGAGCAGTGTACTCAAGCGTTACGGGAGGTCTTGCAAGTTCAGCAAGACCTCCTATTGTTAGTACAACCACTAAATGCTTTCATTCAAGAAGTAGGTCTGTATTTTATAGACTACAAGAGGACATTCATCGATTGAAGACATCATGGGGGCAAAAGCCGTATAAAGAGTTATGTTTAGGACATATTGTTCTGGTGTGTTGTGATGACACATGTTGACATGTGTAGAAATATCTAATATACCATTTCACATAAAATCGTACAATAGAGATCTGAGCACCCCTAGTGAATTTTCATTTTGATGCCAACTATGTTTCTTATATCTGATGTCGTCAACATTTAAGACATCAGCCCTGTATTTATTTATTATTTAAGGTACCTATTCAATAATAAACAAAAAATTCACTAACAACAAGTTTGAGTAATGTATAAGTAACAAATTATAAGTGTTTGTCTTTGGCTTAATTACAAATAATACTCTGCATCCCTGTGACAGCAGCATAAGACTGCTTATGTTAAAATACTACAGCAGTACAAAAATCTGTACAGAGTATCATATTAAAACAAATTTTTACACACATTTACATGTGAGCCGTTATACACTAGCATTAAACAATATAATCGATTTTACTCTACATAAATCGATCTATTTGTAACAATAATTTGTTAGGAATTCATATTACTTCATTATAATAGATTTCTTTACAAATGTTGAATCCTTATTAGGTTTATGTTTACCTATAAATTCAAATTATGACAAGATTTATTTTTAGCGATACATCATTGTTCAAATATACATTTGACAAACTAATTTTAAGAACATGTAGAGAATTTGCTGCTTTACACATTGTCCATAAATAACAACCAAATTAAAAATAATCCTCATATAATTTAAACAATCCCTAGGTACATGTATTTAAATTTTTGGCAAAAACTATTACAGACAACATTAATTTGACAACTAAATTAACAAATGTCAAGTTATTTTATTGTTTTTGGATTGTTTCTGATCATGGCCAATTTGATGACTTGGTCCGATACGAGAAAAACTGTCTAAAAAATAGAAAATTGCAAAAATCTCTAAAAGTAGTAATGCTTATATGGCTTGAAAGTAAATTTCAGTCTGCATACGACAGAGTAAAAAAATACAGGGTGTTCTATTTAAGTTAACAAAGTTATCGCTGTTTGAAGTTATCAAAATGTAACAACAAAAATGAAACACCTAGTATTAAATGTTTTAATTTAATGGTATACCATAATTATATACATATACAGGTACCAAAAATGCACTTGATATCACGCTCCTGAAAAGAGTTTCTATCATTTCCGCGGACTTGTATCTGTCAAATTTTTTCTTTAAAAATTAATATCTCAAAATCTTTAACTCCTAGGTATAGGGAATAATTAATAAAGTGACCCTCAAATTTCACTTAGAATCCTAAAATGCAGTAATATATAGAGTGTAAAATTTAAAATAAGAAAGTTAATGTTGGCTTCCGGTATAACCGGAGGTGCCATAAAGTTTCAAGTATTTCAGCTGTGTTAGCCCTATTGCCTTTGCTAGGTTGCCAAATTTTCAGGTTTATCGGATCAGTACTTTCCGCGATATCGATAGTGGCGATTCCTGGTGGGACACCCTGTAGAACTAGCATTCGCATCCAATGTAACCTCCGCAATTTTTTAAAAAGACCTCTCAATCCATTGCTCTAATTTCCATTTAGAACAATAGGACATCCTTTAGCAGGTGGATAGAAAATGAAAAACTACAAATGTACTAGAAAGTAGGTAGGTAGGTCATGAAGGCAACAAAATAAAAAAATATTGTAAACTACAGTTTTATTATAACACAGTTTAGGGAGGAAAGGGAAATATTTTAAGGACGTGTTCTGGAAGTGAAAATAAGTAAATAAGTTCATGACATTATGGGTCCGAAAATGTTTCCTTTCTTAGATGTCGAAAGAAATTTAAAACCCGTTTTTTTCTAAATATCTCGAAAACGATTTAAGATATTACACTGCCACTGGACTATACACCAAAGCACAATGTAATATTTTAAATTGCTTTCGAAATATTTAGAAAAACAGGATTTTTTTTTAATTTTACATCTATCAGACAGGAAACATTTCCGGGCCCATAATGTTATGAATTTATTTACTTATTTTGACATCATTTTATAAACAATGAAAAAACAAAACAGTCTAATAATATGTCCAACCGCCATCCGAATCAATAACGGCCTGTAATCTCTTTGGCATTACATAAGCCCATAAATGTTTTTTTTTTATATAAGAAGTAATTTCCATTTTGTTTCATTCCAAATTATTGATTAAAACCCGAGTTATCACGGAAATATTATTTTTGGGGGTGAACACGAGGGGTAGTTTGCATCCGTTTAAATCCGTTTTAGGCTAAAAGAAAAAATATTAGTCCTTATTAATATGTATTTACCTTTTTGAGATTAACAATGGATAGAGATACAAGAAAAAGTCAAGAGACCATTTTTATGTAGAATTGTATGCTTTACAACTTTTGTAATAAACTTCAACTGATTTTATTGCGGGCACCTATACAGTGTTCATTAATGGCGTACAGAAAAACCAGAAGCCAATTCTGTGGCTAAAATTAAGTAAATTTTGTTACACACACGTAAGCTCTTAAGACCGCCGTTTCCGAGCTGCAGGGTTTTCAAAATAAAAGTAAAAAATAAAATTTTTAATTTTCTTAAATCCATTTAATCTAACTATTCGTAAGTAGGTAGTAGACGTTTCGCAAGATTTATTAAGTAAGATGAATCGATTTTTCTGTTGTAATGTAAATACAACTCTTTTAATAGAAACAAGATAATAAAAAATGCATACGGGGTCTGCTATAATAGTTTGCCGATTAGTCCCATTTTAAAATGCCAATCTACCAAGAAAGCATTTTTGTACAAAACTCGTAAAATGTCAGATGTGACGGTAAAATATTGCCACACGAGTTTAATGTGAACGCCCCATATAGACAAGCGGTTAAGCTGTCATATTTCAAACAAAATACGATTCAGATTGGAAACCTTTATCTTGTGTCGAGTGTACATTGTTACCGTGAAATAATGTCTGTCATAAATATATCTCTAAATTTACTTCGTGAATGTATTTAAATGTCAGTATTGTCAGTATGTATACATGAATGTAAATGATGTGTTGTTGTGATGATGTGTCATCAAGACATGAAACAGTAATGAGTTCTAAACTTAAATAGCACATCTGATTTGTATGAATGTTAACTGACTACTTGGCTTCAAAGTACACTTTTATAAAAACTTCAAGATAGTAAATACGATAAATGAAGGATTGGGAGGAGGGATGCCCTGTTAATGCCAACCTGCTCTGTGTACAGATGGCTCAAAGACATACAAAGGAGTCAGAATATAAGGAGCTAAGGTATGGGTTCAAGTCCCATTTAATTTTGGGATGCATGCCATAGTCTTCCAGATAGTAGTGATGCCTATTTAATAGGCATCACTACTATCTGGCCCTATTAAATATTGTGCAATGGAATGGATAAGGAGGAATATTAAAACCAACTAATTGCTATTTACTCTGACAGATGGCACTACGCAATACAATCAGCTCATACCAGGTTAATTCCAAGCTGATATGAAACTGTTTGGATGCTTTAGACTAGGAAATCTGAATGACCCTAGCAGGCTCATACACAACCCTACAGGGGCTCGAACGCTTGCAGCATTGCTTGTATCTTGTATTTTACTAATGTAGGTAGTTATGTTAGTAAAATACCTACTCATGCAGTGATGAGTAAAAGATAAAGTCCAGAAATGATGGCAAGAAACTCCTAGACAGAGTCAAGCAAAGAAATCCTTAAAAGGACCACCAAAGAAGTTATACAGCAGACCTACTAAATAAAAATCTCAGATCAATAAGGATAATGATAGGATATTGATAGGATAGATTGATGATAGGAAACATGGCGGTAACATTGGCTTGGAAGAAGGCTGTCGCTGAATAGTTCGACTTTTTCAAACCTTGTATAGACTATCCCATTCTTACCGTGAATTGTAGGCTTGGCTTCCGGGTGGACCTCAGTGCCTGTTACATCGTTCATAGACTGCGGTCCTCCGTGTTTAGTGACTCTAGGTGTGGCTGGCACGAGGACTGGTAGTGCTCGTCTAAGGTGACTTTGACCCTCCGATTTATCTGGTTTAGGGCCTGCTTATTGAGGGGGCGAGTCGTCCTCATGGCTCTGTGCCGCACGTCTCCATTATTAGGTCCTGTGACAAATATATAACTTGCCTGCATAGTTTGCTCTCCCCTTCACCATGTCTCTGTGGTGCTGGCGTCCAAGGCGGCGTGGATACCTGTCAATGCTCACTATGGCCGTTTCGAAGTCTGCTACATCACGGATCACGAGAAAGGGTGCACGGATTTCGCTGAATTTCTGCGCGGAACTGGTCCTAATCGGCCCGCCTCTTGGTGACGGTTTCCTCACCGCGTCAGTCGTCTGCTACTCTCCAAAGCCTCCCGGATCAGACGATTGCTGCCAAATGTCCTCCGTTTCCTCGGATGACGATAACAAAGCATGTCCGATCTCTCCCTGAGGCCGCCCACAGCGGAAGAAGCGCCAGAATTTTCACCACCCATTTGAAAAAATGGCGAAAATAAAACTCCCAGATTCTTCAAACCCACATCCCTAAATGACATTAGGGATTTTCAGCCCTTCAACCCTTACAAGATGCCAGTAATCATCGAAGACGCAGCTTTTCAACACCGCAATTTTCAGGATCCAGACCGGACCGCACAGCAGCCCATCTGGCAGAATACATTCAACCAGCTTACAATCGTCAGCCTAGAAAAACTGCCGTTCAGTAACCAGCGTACCGATACCTGGCCAGAGTGTGTATTCGATACAAATTTTTTAAACTTGTATAAGCAACAACCGCATTGCATACATTGTATTACAAATTAAGTAACCAAACAAAGCTTACAAATTCTTAAAAACCCACATTTCGAGTTATAATTCTCTAAAAAATGACCAAACAGCATGACGCTCACACACGTCTCTCATGCTGCCATTCAAACAGGTCTCACGCTGCCATTCATACTCAGCTGTTACGGTTCTATTAATGCAAAAGCTCCTAAGGCTTACCGTACTGACACTCTAAGGAGACCATACACTATAGAAGTCAAGTGCTTTTAGCCAATGCAAACAGACTGATATTTAGACACTAAGGTAGCAGACCCGACAGTGTTTAAACAACATAGGGTTCAGTTGTAAACCCATAACACACAAACATTTTTAAATCATATAAACTTCCACTTTAAAACAAAGTGCAAATACATAAAGTGCGTCTCAGATCACAAACAATTAGAACGTGGACCAATATCCCGATACAATGCCAAATCTCGTCACTAATGGAGGATAACCATTTCACATAATAATATAATGATTCCATAAGAAGCCATTTTTCTCAAAAACCATATATTCAATTTAAAAATAGTAAGAGACCTTTTTGCTGTAGCATAAACTGCAATTTAAAAACTGTATATTCATTTTGAAAAATTTCCAGTGGCATACAAATTATATTAAAAATAGGGGTTATCAGAGCCCCTTACGGACGCCTATGATTGATATAATTTCACAATTTGTAAAATCAATAGAGCTTTTCATTCGTACATTTCATATTAAGTAATTATAGAACAAAAGGCTTTCATAGTTTAAGAAAAAATAAAAACAAAAAAAATGGTTTTTCAAGAGCTGGTTTCTCTAAAAGGAAGCCTTTGGAAGAAAAAGTGTATACATCAAAATGACATTATTTTGGCGAGCACTATCGATGGTTAAAGTCCTAATCATGAAAGATGAATCACCCTGTATATATACAGGGTGTCCCGAAAAAGATTACTTACTTTTTCTTTATATAAACGTGGGTCCAAAAATTCTTCCTGAGGAAGTTATAGACACTTAAAGGGACCACTATGATTTTTTTTCTAAATAACTCCGAAACCAGTTGAGATAAAATGAAATTTGGTAACTAGCTTAACTCTTATGTGCTCATTCCTCTACTAAAACGAAATGTACAAATTTTCATCACATACGTTCCAACAGTGGAGGGGAGGGGAGTAAAATTTAACTTTAACTTTTTATGCTTTTTTTTCTTTTGACTGAAAAGTATGAAATTAAATTTTTTTTTTAGTAAATAAACTTGATTCATGTTGGTAGAATGTTCCATTTTTGTGTAAAAAATCTATTTAAAAATAATGTTACATGTTTTAATCACCGGGAATCGAAATTGTCAATATTTTCTATCGTAGCAGGTTGTGAAGAACAAAAATGCGTTTGGCGTCATGTGCATTGACAGTTAAATTATTTACTTTTTGCGAATTGTTATGTTCACAAAAATTTATTATTTTTAGACCCAGTACTTTGAGTGTTTGTTAAAGCTTGATTAACTGATCAGGCGATTAGACTGTTACATAATCGTGATTTATTTTATAAAGTATAATCACAGTCTAATCGCCTGATTAGTTAATCAAGCCTTAACCGAGACTCAAAGAACCGGGCCTTAGTAAATTATAATTTGACAAAGTAAAAAAACATTTGAAAGTATTAAATAATAATACAATAAACTAATAAAAATAATTGAAAACCACACTATTAATAAAACTTATCTTCATCTTAATAGTAATTTTTATAGCAAATGTCTGTAACTCCGTTGTTTTTCAACGAATCTCGACGATTTTTTAACTTAAAGCTCTTTTCATAAGCTTTCCGAATATACAGGGTGAGTCATTAATAATGGTACACAGCTTAATGACATATTGTTAACGTCAAAATATAGCGATTGGGCCAAACATGCCTTAGTCAATTTTTGCTCCTTTTCGTTCTACAGGGTGTTAAAGTTGAAAAAATATTTTCGAATTTTTGCTATATTTTAGCCAGTTGTTTTGAAAATTTGTAGTTTTACGTTTATTGAGGTGGCAAATACGAATATGCAAACAGTGTTGGGGTCACGTCTAGGGGGCGCTAGTTATACTGTCTTATCAATGTAAAAAAATGTCTAACTTTTTGTATTTTACAACTTTGATTTTTTTAACTAGAAATTATTGAACTATGTTCAATTTTAAATTAAAATAGTATACTCGTTAGAAATCGACAAACTCAACCGTTTTCGAGATACAGACGTTTTAAGTTTTTGAGATTCGGCGGCAATTAAATTAGAAAATTAGCAGGTCATAAGATACCAAACTTGAATTAAGAAATAAGACAAACATTACACCAATGCACTTATTCCAATTTTGTCTGATGTAAAATAAAGTTCTATGTTGTTTGATAATATGAATTAAATCCTGAATATTTGTCTTCAGTTACTCTTGACTATCAATAATGTCTTTGTAAATTAGAGATTTAAGATAGCTCCAATAAAAATTTCCGGCGGATTTAAATCAGGGCTATGTAGGTACAGGCCAAGGTACATACTTTGCTACCGCGTCCAATACAACGGTGCGAGAAATTTCTATTAAGATATTCTCTTAGTTCTGGGGTATAATGTGCTGTCAATTTATTATGTCAATGCCTGCTGCTTTAGAAAAAATATTTTTTTAATTTAAATTCGGCCGAATCTCAAAAACTGAAAATGTCTGTATCTCGAAAACGGTTGAGTTTATCGATTTGTAACAAATATACATATTTTATTTAGAATTGAACGTAGTTCAATTATTTCTAGTTAAAAAATTCTAAATTATAAAATACAAAAAGTTAACCATATTTTTACATTGATAGGACAGTATAACCAGCGCTCCCTAGACGTGACCCCAACACTGTTTGCTTATTCATATTTGCCACTTCAAAAAATGCAAAACTGCAAATTTTCAAAACAGTCGTTCCATACATACTTAAAATATAGCAAAAAATTGAAAATATTTTTTCAAGTTTAACACACTGTAGAACGAAAATCGCTATATTTTGACGTTAACAATCTGCCATTAAGCTGTGTGTGTACCATTATTAATGACTCACCCTGTATAACTATATCACGCTCGTGCGTCGTTTATTTCACTTTGCAACTAAGGCCAAAAAATAAAAAAAAAATTCCAGGTTGCAAATTTGAAATTAAAAAAGAAGTGATAGATTTCAATGTATTATTATGAAATCTACCGTGAAGAAAATCAGTGCGATTGTGGAAGATCTTCGGGATCGTCCAGACTAATAATTAGTTAATTGATTAGTGAATTAGTGAATATTTATTGACGCTCCAGGGCTAGTTTTGTAGGTCTTTTGAATACGAAAAAAAAGTACCTTACTGTTTTCTCGTGGAAATGAACGAAAAAAAAGTTATAAGCCAAAAACGTGAATTTACGTAAATATTATACAATTAACCACCCTGTAAACAATCTTCCCCCCATTTTTATGACTGTGGAAACTAATATGTTTTTGTACATAATATTTAGCATCTATAGTGATAAATTCAGCTTGCCGAAACAAAAAGTCGCGTCCAATTCTATATTTCCTGGCCTATATACTTGAACTTGGAGAAACCAAATTTGGTACATGATGCAAGTGTACCAAGAGCATTAATCGACAGTAAAGTTCGGTCGAAATATTTTAAAGGGTTGATAAGGGATGATGCACCATTAAAATGAGACAGAATTTTTTAGCCCGTTGGCGTTGGATTCACATGAAAATGAACCTGATATAGCTCGCGACAGTAATCGCCACAGCAAATCAGAAAAAAATTATTAACTAGTTTCTGAGATGTCTGCAAACAGTTTTAATTTATTTTCATCATTAACATTCCGTATCTCAAAAAGGGAAACATCAGTAAGATTTTATTTGATCAAACCTCTTGGATTTTGGTAGAACCTTTTGGTTATGATCAACCTATTAGTAACTAACTGAACACTCCATACATTTGGTAACGGAACGACAATCGATAAACAAATAAACATTTAAACACAGAAAATTTATTTGATATCGATATAAGTGAAAATTAATTCAAACTTTAGTATTATAGGTTTCCAACGTAGGTACTTGTTAATATAAAAAATATTATAACTTAAAATTGAAAAATATATCAATAAATCAAAACAAAAAATGTAGTATTTAGGCCATCTAATTGTAGGGGTTAGTTTTCTGGCTTCGTGTCATTGGATTATAAGCTAATAGTATTTGATATAAGTCATACAGTAGTGGCTCCTAGGCAATGGAAAAATCAATAACAGTTTGAGGGGTGCGCGGACTCAAGTTGCCTCGACTTCATCAGTCTCTTATTTCTTATGTATTGCTGTGAAATTATTTTATTAAAAGTTCTTTTTGACCGACCAAATACGTAAAATAATTATGTGAAAAACTGATTGTGTTCCTAGTTTTAATATATATATAACTTAATACTATCGATGTGGAGTCTGTACAGATTTGGTAAGTCTTTTGGTTCTATTTTTGGCTTTTTTCCGTATAACTGAGCGCTCTTGGATTTATACGAGAGAAATAATAAATATAATTGTGGAATTAGTAGTATTTCTATAAATATATTCGATTAACTATGACTATATTAAATTAAACTACGTAAGTAGCCATAATAGGTATTGTGTAATTATTTATTGAACGGAATTTAGTATAGTTCAAAAAACAATATCTTTAACATTTACATTCTTAAATGTACATTTACGTAAACGTTCGTAATATTAAAATTTATTGTAATAAAAAAAGATAATGTTCGTGTGAAGCACTCACGAATTTTTTCTTTTCAAAAAGTTACTTACATGTATAAAATAAATAAAAAAATATTAAAATTTTACGTATCAACGTAAGTCGTATATGATTCATATACACGGTCTATTCGGTTGCAGGAGTATCTAGTGGAGTAGTTTAATTTTATACTTTTTGTGTGAATTTGGAATATGCAAAAGTCTTTCTAGAACTTTTAATTTTCAAATTTGCTTTACGTCATTGAAATATGTAATTCACGATTTTCTTTTTAAAATGGAATTTACCATTAAATATTGTTGATATGCATATAATACAATTTAAAATTTGTTATTATCTTTAAAAAATCACAATTTGAATTTGTACATTTCAACTAATAATATTTTTTCTCAAATCTAAAGCAAATATATTCATTCTTACTAAAGAAATCGGATATCAATAAAATGAGAACGTTTTATTTTTTATAGAAATATGATTGTACTTTTAAAAACACTGCGGCATGATATTGAATTATACACATACTTAAGATTAAGCCAATTATTGTTATATCATTGTATAAAAAGAGCTTTATTTCAATTTATTGCATAAAGCAGTTATATACACTGCACTAATTGTAAGTAAATAACGCATCACTTTTGCAACTAGACTTCAGACCTATTTTATGTCTGCGATATAATTGGAAGAAAATTAAGAGACCATCTGAATCAGTCTGATGGACATGGGACGGAGGTGAAAATATCCTATAATAAATTAATTGAAAGTATTGCTTTTTACGGATGTGGAAACAGCAGCGGCTTCCCATCAACGGTTTTTTAAATTATGGTTTTCGTTCATGTGGTAATGGTAATGCTTGTTAAAATTTTCAACGCCTACCTATATAGGGTGTTTCATAATTCTACTGACACAGAGCAGGCACGTGTAGAGGATCTTAAAATATGCCGATTTGTTATGTAACATTTTTTCTGGGATGTACCGTTGAATTGACTTCTGAAGATGAGTGTTAAATTTTGAAAAACAATATTTCAGCAATGCCTTAACATAGAGCACCAAATTTGGTACATGATTTCCGTTTATTGTTGTCTTTAATTGGCAAAAATATGAATTTGTTGGAAGCTCAATAAGGGCCGGACTAGGGGTAGGGCGCCCTTAAAATGATATCGATTTTTTTATCAGTATGTTGTTATTAAATAGTTTTGCCAGTAGAACAGGAAATTTAATTTATTTTTTTTTATTAACAAATTCGAAAAAATGACGGTTTTTGAAACAGTTTTGTGAAACAGCGTCATTACTAATTGAATCCGACAAAAAGTAAAGTATGCAGTTTTATGACTAGTAGGCTATGATTTCATGTGTCATTTTTGACGTTATGAAGACAAATTATACTTCCTGTTAAAATTACAGCAGTTTGAATTTTATTTTTGTGATACATTGGTATGTATAATTTTTTTGGTAAGGCATGCTCATACCCCCTCGAAGGCAACAATGGCAGTATATGTTAATTGCATACTTTAAAAAAATAATTTATATCATTCATTACATATTTTAACATTTTAAATAAATTATTGTTGGCTGAAGTGAGCAAGGAAAGACGTGAGTTTCTAAAATAGTCAATATCCTGTGACGTCTTATTACTTGTCACCATGACGTCAGAGCGGCGGCGGCGGTTACCTGGGGCCTAGTTTCCTGTTTATAGTATAGAAACACTACTACTCGGGCCACTATAGTGAAGACCCAGAGAGTTAGACTCCACACAGGATTAAAAGTCGCACTTGATAAATATTTACATTTATTAACGGTTTTATTCTACATATAGTGTATGCAGTCCTATGCTACTACTAAACTCATCAACTTTTATATTGCATCACCCCTTTCCCAAAATAAACGTGTTTAACAGAAATAAACATAATCAGCATACTGCTAATTAATATTTAACTAAATAAAGCACAAATAATTTAGCAAAGGTTTTTATTTCCAAATTAAAAAATTAAATAAACTAATTTGCAAAAATTATAAAATTTTAATTTAGGTTAAATTAAGTTTTTATTATAAAAATAGTTTCAAAAAAGATAATTAATATTCAGTTGATCCTCCTCTTGCCTCTTATGCAAGCCTCTATTGGTCGGGGAATACTTTCGATGAGATTGTTTATAAGCTGCTGAGGCATATTCTCCCAAATCACGGTGGCAGCATGGATAAGGTCAGGAAGGATCGCATAACCCTGATTTAGTTGACGAACTCTTCTTTTCAACATGCCCCATTCATGTTTGATGGGATTCAGATCTGGAGACTTCTGTGGCAACTGTAAACTAGCAATATTCTCGGTTTCCTTAAACTCAACTACCTGTTGCGCGATGGGAAGTCGCGTTAACGTCCATAAACAAAAAATTTTCTCGTACAGCGCCTCTCCATTAAACGAACAACTGGGTTTAATATGGAATGAATATATACCTGATCAGTCATGTTGTCACGGATCAGAGTAAGAGACGTCCAATCATTCCACATTATGCCTCCTAAAACATTGCACTGGATGATTTTCCGGATTTCCGAGTTCTAAATACCGTTGGTAGGTTCTCGATGCATCACTTCGGTTGACCCCAACAATTGTAGCAACCTGTCTTTGCGAATGTCCCGTTTTAATAAGTGTCACTATACGATCCCTGTCTACCGTTGAAATTCCTTGCAAAGACATTTAAAATAAAAACCAATTTTTAATAAAGGTAAAAGGCATAGGCAAAGTACATTACTGACTAAACAATATTTTTATCCGGCCAGAAAGAATCCCAATGTTATCACTTACCAGGATTTTTTGTTCATTAACTATAATTTGGAGAAAAAATATAAACATAAAATATATTGTTCTGAATTAAGAAATATGGGGTGATGCAGTATAACACCCGTTGCACACATGCCGGAACCGGCTAACCGGATCCGGTTACACGGCAGCAAGGTGTACATAGTCTTATGGCAGTTTTCACACGTGACGGAAGGAGCTATCCGGCGAACGGCCGCCGCCGCCGGGTTGTAGCCGGTCGCCACCACTGCCAGCCCGGCTGCCGTGTACCGGCTATCCGGCGACCGAAGTGGTAGTAGTGCATAGTTTTGGATTGACGCTTTCACACATGCCGGGTTCATTCGTCTGGTTTCATTGAAAAGAACAGGACGTCAATTATTTTTTAAATATTTATACGCAACTATGTCGAATGTTTGTTCGCTAGAAGTAGATATAGCATTCTTTATATCACTGCTTTAATCCAGTCCTGTTCAGTGGGACAAAACTTTAGCTTTTTCATATTTTTTTGGATATTTTTCATATTTTTTGTTTTTTTTTTTATTGCGACGACATCGGCAATAGCCAAGCCACATAATTATTGCAATGCGTCTACGATCCATCTCTTGTCGTGAAAATGCAACTGAGACTAATATCGGCCAAATCGGTTTGAAAATTAAATTACGTGTGAAAGAGCCAGCCGGATCCGGATAGCCGGTCCGGCAAGTATGCAACGAGGCTAAAAGTTGATGAGTTTATTAAGCTATGGTTAGACAGTGACAAACGGCTACGGTGATGCGCAGGTGGTGACTACTGGAAACGGTAAAATAACGGTTCGGTGTTAAGCGGTCACCTGATTAAAAGCAAAGCACAACAGAGTTAGCGGAACAGCAGAAACAACCAAGCTGTTATTACGGTAAGCGGGGTGCTCATGCCAGAAGTGAGAAAATGGACAAAGAGTAAAGCTATATTTACTGACTAAAGGCATAGCTACTGTCTCTATACAAAGAAAAAGAGATATGCTGTAATAACAGGGCTCCTCAAGACTGGCTAGCGGCAGCGGCTGGCGATCTGAAATAAAAGTATGATTAATTATGACCTGCGTTTCAGCCTCATAGGAGAGAAAGGGGGGGGACATCCTATCAGCCGAACGTGTAGTCAGGTCAAGTGTACCGGAAAGAGACAACATCACATGTCGTAATACGGACGGATATCTGTAAAGCAAGGTATGGTTAATTAGTCCGGGGGATATCTGGAAAGAAAGATGATTAAATACGATGTGCGTTTCAACTCATATGACAGAAAAGGGGGAAACAACATCCTATAAACCGAACGCGAAATTAGGTCAAGTGTACCGGAAAGAGACAATAGCATACCCAACCACGTCGTAGTACGGGCGGATATCTGAAAGGCAAGGTATGATTAATACAAAGCAGTCAGTAGGCAAGTCTTTACCTAAACCTTTTACTAACTTCCTTTTCTGGGCACATCTATACGGTCGAAACGCTGGAACGGAACTAACTCTGAAGTATAATTACTTTGCCAGGTGTCATGTCACCTCAGAATTGGATATGCGCGGAACCTTACTTCGGCGGTCTTCGGACTCGATGATACTCATAGCGTAAAAATAAAAATTCCAAGTTACTATAACTGGTTGATTACACTATGATTTGATCCAAACTTAAATATATACAAGTTTTATTTTTCATTGCGTCTTTGAAAAACCAAAACCATCGAAAAATTTAATATATTTTATTCTTTTTGCGTTTGACAGATTTGCGGCTAACGTTGTTTCATTAAAATGTCACTCAATATTTTTGAAAGAAATTAGTGTACAGTTTCATTCACATAACATACTCCTCTTATCTTTTTTACCTTTCTATAAGGAAAAATAATATAAATAAAAATTTTAGTAAATATTCTTATGATTTCATATAAAAAAACGATCGACTGTTGGGTTTCGAAAATATAAGTTAAACTTTTGTTTTTTAAATAAGCCTTCCTATATATATTTGTCGTTTTTGAATTCTTCTCTTTCTGATTACATTGATATAATATATTGAGTGAGAAATACTCAACGTATACAGGGTGTATTTAAATGGAGGGGCACAAATGATACCAGAGATTCCTTGGGTGAAAATAAGTCGATTTAACCTAACATAAAAAATGGTTTTTCCTTAATAATTTCTATAATTTTAGTCAGAAATGTTTTAAATTTTTAACAGAGAGGTTTTTTAATGATGAGAAAAATAATATAATAATGATTTTTGAGTTTTTAGTTACAAAATATGAAATATTGGACTTTTTTTTAACAAAAAAGGTATACTTATTGAAAATAGCTAAAGCTAACCGTTGAGGAGATATTTTTAATTTCATAAATTAGTGTTAGGGATTTACAGGTATACCTCCACGAATACCAAGGTACAGACAGACACTTTTGTTAATAAATTCAGAACTCATTGCCTCACAGTACTTATTAGTTGTGTATCTGTATTTTAAAATTAGGCCAAAAGGGGGCGCAGGAATCAACTGAGACAACATTATTTTTGCTGTTTTAAATTTATTTTACTTTTTTGCGTATTATTTTAGCATGTGTGAATACACTTGTTGCATAATTTCTATTTAATTGTTTTTTCGGAGTCTTTATTAAAAAACACATTTTTCTTGTGCATGTGAAATTATTTAAACCCTGCATTAAAATCTTATATGAAATAACAGTACATATGAAAAAATAATGCAAAATTCTTATTTATTGTTAGTTTAATAATAATTATCAGAAAAAACAACTAAAATCAAGAGTCACTTAACAACAGTCAATAGATAATTTAAGATAAACAACTGGCTGACAATAGAAAAAACAAGATTTTTTAAAGGAAGTAATTTCCATTTTTCTGTAAGCTTAGTCTAATTCTAGGATTAAAATTACGACGAATTCTTGAAAAAATATGAGTCATTCTTTACTTCCTTAGCTGCTGCAAAAAGCATCTCCACACTATCAATAGGGTTGGAATAAACAACATTTTTTAAGTAACCCCATAAAAAATAGTCTATGGATGTGAGATCCGGTGATCACGCAGGCCATTTGACTGGTGCATCGTTCCCTCGACCTATCCATCTCCCAGGAAAATTTAAATTTAACCATTGTCTCACAGCTAATGTACGATGAGCAGGAGCTCCGTCATGTGCGTATCACATAATTTCACGGATAGCTAGTGGCACGTATTCAAGCAATATTGGGAGTTGCTCATTTAAAAATCTCAAATATTCGGCTCTGCCGAGACGCCGAGGAAGAATAAACGGACCAATAAGATAATCTCCTACGATTTCGGCCAATACATTTAAACTAAAATTATGTTGAAATTTGGATGTACTAATATATGAAATTAAAAATATCTCCTCAACGGTTGGCTTTAGCCATTTTCAATAAGTATACCTTTTTTGTTAAAAAAGTCTAATATTTCATATTTTGTTACTAAAAGCTGTATACGGCGGTTGGCAAAAAAGTTACTACATATTCAATGCATAATATTGCCTGCAGAGGGCGCCTCGTAATCGACAATAAAAAATCATTATTATATTACTTTTCCTTTCTACTTTCATTAAAAAACCTCTCTGTTGAAAATTTTATATATTTCTGACTAAAATTATAGAAATTATTAAGGAAAAACCATTTTTTATTTTTCACTTTGACACCTTGTATCTTTTTTATTATGCAACTTGGGATATAGGTATGTTAGGGTAAATCGACTTATTTTCACCCAAGGAATCTCTGGTATCATTTGTGCCCCTCCATTTAAATACACCCTGTATAGTCATATACATATATAATAGTTTACACAGTATTTTAATTTATTTACTGATCCTGCTCCTGCACATAGTCCAGGTTGCCAAAGATCCACTTCATGGGCAAGTTTTCCGCTATTAAATTTAGTAAACAAATAAACTCTTTATTAAGAAAAAATGAAAAAATATAATAGTGGTATAATACCTTCATCCTGCTCTAGACAGGGGACATAAAGGACATATATTCCAATATATTATTTTTTTATACTGAATTGTTATCCATTTCTCTAATACTACCAAAATTCGTTCAATATTTTCTCCCTTATCTTTCAGAATTCTCCATAGAAAATAAAAACTTAATAGCGGAATAGCAATTTTGAATTTTTCTACTTTATTCTTATCGTTCATTTTGTTTTTCGCTGTGGTGACGTCATAGCTTGATCGAGATTACATTACGATACCAGAAAGTGTACAAAAATGGCCTTTAAACAACAGTCAAAACATTTTTTCTTTATCTCCCTTATGAAGAAAGTTATGGTCCTATATTCATTTGAAATGAAACACCCTGTATATCACTGTCATCCGAAAAAGCGGCAGATTCCAAAAAGCAACAAAAATACAGTGTTCCATTAAAAAAACTTAAGTTTGGATTACATATTATTCGAAACGTGTCATTGATTTTTTAAATATTTCTTTGAAATCCCAAGAAAATTTCATAAAACTACCATTTTTTGCTAGATAGCAAAGTAAAAAAGATAAAGGGGGTAGAATGTTATGTGAATAACCTTGTGCAGACTGCAAATTGAGATGTCGATAAGTTCATTTGGTCATCTTAGATTCATTTAAAGAATGTCAGTTTCATGAAATGTTTTATCATTGATACTGATGTCCATACGGCGTTTCCACTCAGCATGAAACACACAACTCTGTTATGAATTAAGTGTATGTATGTGCAAAGAATAATTTTATTTTAAATTTTGAAAATTTAGTATTTTAGGATTTTAAAAGAATAAAACTTATTACAGTTTATTTTACTGCTATTATTATAGTTGTCTTATATTAAAATATTCATTTAAAGCTTATACAAAAAATATGTAGGTATATTCACGTAACGTTTTAATCCTTTATTCATGACAATACTTTTTTCAAGGACATACTTAAATTAAACTTTTTTAAATAGAAGTCCGCGAATATTTTCACATATTTGAATATGATTCTTAAGATGATATAAGGTTTGATTGGTCTGTCTTCATTAATAAGAAAAATTTGCTCAAAGAGTTTGCGTCTGTTAGCAGTTTTCAGGGTAACCAAATCTTTGTCTAACACATTACGCTTGTGGGATAATCTTTTGACCATATCTTTCGTACTACAGAGATAGACCCCTCAAACTTATATTATTGTATTATTCTATTAAAAAAAAAAACTAGTTAGGTTTTATTCCTGAAACACTCCATTGAATAATTGTTTTCTTATCCACTGCTATGAAGTCACAAGAAAAATTACTAAAACTGCGGTACACCATCTTTCTCTAAGTAAAAATACTAATGAGGTAAGGGGGTAAAATATTTCGTGAACATTAATGAACATGTATTTGAAACCTTCACTTTTAAAAGTTGTTCCACATGACATATATGTACAATTATTTTATTTTTAGGTAGGGATAAAAATTTGGCCTGGGGATGTTGTGTGGAGAGTTCCATAGGGCAAATGTAGGTTTGCACATAAGTAGCGCGTTTACTTCAGACAATCAGAGCCCTTACTGCGCTTTATTAACACTTGTTCATGGGATGGCTGCTATTACAGCTCAAGTTATTCATGATGATGAGGATATCTTTCTTGGTAATATTTGTCTTCTATTACTTAATAGTATGTATTTATTATTTTAAAATTATTTACTATCGTTAGCATGAGAAATACACAATTCCGGAAATCGCATCGAGAGTTATATAGCTGAATAATACCCACCCATACCATATATGTAGAGTTTCATTGCAAAAATGGTTAACCAGTTTTATGGAGTTTTTGGAATTCTCCGTATTTCAGCGTGTCGATCTACGGATTCCATTTAAATGTAATTAGCTCCATATAAATGTTTTCTCATCTTCCCTTCATTATGTCGGTTAAATTTTAATTTTATTAACGAATTTAAAACAAATGATGTCAACGATACTATGTTAAACATATACTAAAAGCATTCATATATATTAAAAGCTGTAGGTGATTTTTGATCCCACAGTGATCTCGAAAAATGGCATTTTGCGCCCACTTTTCTCGCGAGTCCGCAGCGGCAAGCGGCAGGTCGTGAAACGACCCATGCTCCTTCCTTTATCAGGTAGGCAATTTTGAAGGCGATTTCTTAATGTTTTCCGAGTGAAATTTCACTTTTCCTGCGGCTCCTCAGCCCAATTCGCACATTTTCGCTGTGGGAGAGATATGAAACTCGACGGGAATGCCCTCTTGAAAAATCGACTGAACGTCAGGCAAACGTTATTGCAGTAGGTCGTTATTTTAGTATTTGAGGCATCATAAAACTTCATTTGAACATTTTAAATGTTGTGTTTACACCCCCAGAGACCCAAACTTTCAAATAATCCGTACAAGCTCCATCCATCGATAGGCCGCCGTAGCTCAGTTTGTAAGCTCGCGACTGCGAAGCCGAAGGTCCGCAGTTCGCAATCCCGGGTGAGTCGTATTTTTCTATTTTTGCATATACTAAAGTACAGGGTGGTTCAAACAATGTCATATTTACCAACCGGCGAGGAGAGTACCACGCAGCGCGCAGCTCGGCCTCAGTGTCGCCGTCACGAGCGAAAGGTCAAGTCGACAAATAGCGACTGGCTCCTTTGTAGTTGACAATTAAACAGCGTCACGAAATAAAAAAGTGGGATGGGCCGTGGATCAGACCAATGTATCTTATAGTACTTTGAGCCGCTGAATTCGAATTTAAAGTTAAAATTTCGGGATCAGTGCGTGTTTTGGCCCTAACATCAAAAAAAATCCTCTATAAAGCGGTTTTCAAGATTTCAAACGGACTTACGTAATTGGAAAAACATTAGAATTCATGATCTCATTGTAGCATAACCCTATAACCACGTAACCTGTTATTTGAACAATTATTTTGGTTGCATCTGTCAGTGTTCAGTCTTTAAGTCGAATGTCGTTTGCTTCACCCAATTCTTTAATAGTTTCGTCCACGGGCGGCAAATTTCCTGTGCTTCGGCGATTGTCTTTTCATTCAACTTCCTATAGTCCAAACGAAACCGATATTAATCCTTCTGTACTAGTACAGCTGGTGATCTATAATAATTCAGTGTGCACTGTGGAGCATACCCTCGCAACCTTCGTTGATCAGCCTCTTTTTCTTCTCAGAGTGGGTGCCTTCACGAGGATATCATCCTTGAGCATTATTCTACGCTCTGCCCATTTCGTTAAAGTCGGTTTCGGTTCTACGGAAAATACATCCATAGATTCTTCCATTGTTGACGTCGTCAGAAAGTCTTACTTTTAATTCTCTAGCTTCTTCAATTTCCTAGTTTTGTTTTTGCGTGTACTGTTCTGCCAATAAGGCACAACGGCTTATATCTGTTTCGTAATATAGTGTTCGCTGTATAAAGTTTATCACCACCTGCGGTTCCGCTAGCCAAGGTCAAACAGGTTTACACTAGCCCCAGTTCTACCAAGGCTTCGATTTCCTTGTCCGATATCTATATCGTCAGACGAGGTGCGTCCACATTATCATCGTTTGTGTTTACCAATTACCATGTCTAATAGTTTTCTTCGCTGCCATCTCCCTGGCATGTTCTTCACCTATTAACGGTTACGCTGTTCCTATCCCTCGTTAAGTCTCTAAGCCAATGGACTATTTTTGTCGTCGATCTCCGTTTTTCTCCTCTGTTTCGTAATTGGTCTGCCGCTGCTTTTCAACGTCCCATTTTCGTGCCTTGTGCACTCGTCCGTTTGTTTCCCTAGCATTCTCCGGAGTGTTCATTTGTTTTCAGAATTTCGCTTCGGTTTCGGATTTTTGGGTACGGTCGGTGTTTGTGGTTTTCCAACTCCGTTTCGTGACTGCGTTTCTTCGTTGGTCGCGCGCTTGTCTTGTATGTTATGGGACTTTCTTAGTGCTCGTTTCCCATTTTCAGTATTTCGGTAACCTTTCGAAGTTGTAAGCGGCTTCGTTCGTGGCATCGTATCGGTGTCCGCGTGTTTTCTTGCCATTTTCTTGTTTTTCTTCGTTATATCGCTTGTTCTACGCTCTTCTAGCCGTATTTCTGTTTTCGGTTAGGCGTCGATTTTTGGAGCGGTTTCGTCCTCTTTGTGGCTTCTGGCCGCTCTTGTCAATTCTCCACCTTGTTTATCTCTTTTCTATTGTTGGGAAGATGGAGCGGGTCTCGTTTCCCTGGCGGTTTAGTAGTAACTACCTCCTCGTCTAGGTCGTTAGTGTCTCCCTAGGTGGTCGGTCTATTTGAGCTCTAGTAGGTTTTCCTTAGGACCCGGTTGACTATTTCATCTATCTGGTCGTTTAGGAGAGCTATGCTGTCTAGGTAGACGTTAGTCTTAATTTTTCAGAGGTTAATCGTTGTGTCGTGGCGGATGTACTTCGCTAGCTTTGCTGAGGTCTTCTTGGACCTGTGCGACAGGTTTTTCTACTTCATCTGTTGTGCCAAATCTTCCTAGGCGTGCATCAGATCGGAGTTTTCTAATTTCCTGGTGCGAATCAGGTCTACCTTTGCCGAAACAAAAGCAAATACAATTTCTCTTGGTTTAGTTTGTTCCTAATTCCTCTATCGGTTGTTTTAATTCTAATGCACTCAGCATTTTGTAAAGTATAAACTCTTGAAATTTTTGGTATGTGTATGTGTGTGCGTGCGCGCGCGTGCGAGTGGGGGGTGATCAGTTTTTTAGATGACAAAAAAATATAAATAAACTAAATATAAATCTAGCAAAAAAAGGCGGGTAGGTTTTTGTATTTCAGGTGGATCGGTGGAACGAGGGTAGCGAATATATTCCACAAAAGGGGTTGGCCGCTAGCTCCAGTGGAGACGAAGTGGGTCGACAGCTAAAAGAATGTTATGAAGGCGCCACCCGTTTTTGCAACCCCGGATGTTAAGTTTACCCAATGCGGTGGTCTTTATTCGCTATGGTGCCTTCAATATTTATACACCTATAAAACAAAAAAAAAAACGGGAGAAGGACAGGTCCCTAAAATACTAACCTGATTTTTTTAAATCACATAAATAGACTAGTTATAATTCGATTTTTAAACTGCATTTAAAATCATATTTACGCTGTTGCATCATCACTTATGAGCCATGCCATTTGTTACATTTTTATATTAACAGTTTGATAGCGAAACTATGACGGAAAATAGTTTGGTAAATCGGATTATTTTTGTACGACTTAGCGGTTTTATTTTAAAGTCACTTGTTTGATGTCGATGTGGACGAACAGCCGAATATTAAGAAACATTCTATTGTTTTTAAAAATATAAATATTATTATATTATATTACTAATTGTAAATAAAACTAANTTTTTTTAAAAAATATAAATATTATTATATTATATTACTAATTGTAAATAAAACTAATTTTTATTAAAAAATATTTATATCTGCTTTTTAAAAAACGTACCTAATAAAAAATATAAATATTTGCTTATCTCATTGATATGAAATATTTTTTGTAAAATCATTTCAATATTTTAAAATCAATTCAGGATGTTCACCAGTACCAACTTTCTGCCCTACAACCCGTCAAGTTTCTCAGCGAGGAGGGTTGGGTAAGAGGGCGAGCCATTAGAAGTCAAACAATTTTTACATCTTTGACATCATGGTCGCTAGCTGGACGCAGAAGTCTTGAAGACGATTAGTTGCGTCAATTAGGACCGCTGTGGCCGGTTGGGGTAGTGTCGGGTTTGTGTTGGGCGAGGTGTTGTTTTGTTTTCGTATCTGTTTAGGCGGGTTTCGTTGCTGTGTCTTTTTAGTTATGGCGGCGTAAAATAGTCCAGGGGCGGGGGAGGGTGGGGGTGGGTAGTAGTGTACGTTTTTGTGTGTTTTGTGGTGTCATGTTTTGTGTATTTTATGTTGTCGTTTTAGTCGGTTTGGGGTAATTGGGGCACCCCATGTAGCTGGCAGGGTGGGGCCGCGGCCGGTGCAATTTGCACATCTGACCGGTGTATCGAGTGTCTTTTTACACTCGTGAGGGCTCTGGCTTTCGCCACATTTGACGCGCCGCCGTGCAGTGCGACTGCCCGTGGCCGAAGCATTGACAGCGGTTACCATCATATCGCGATAGCGAGCGTCATTAACTATTATTACGTGACCTGCTGTATTTTCGAAGAAAAATGGTCCGATGATGCCTCCAGTCCAAAATTCGCAACAAATAGTGACGCGGATGTATTTGTTTCTCAACAATCACTTGTGAATTTTCTGAACTTCAAATGCGACAATTTTGTCTATTAACGAAACCATGAAGATGAAAATGAGCATCATCGCTGTAGATTACGAAAAGTCGGGGTCCACTTGTTCCATTCAACAAACTGTCTTCGGTCTACATGGTCAGTAAGCTTCAGTTATTGAGACAATTGAAATTCGTAAGCATGAAGATGCAAATCTTTCGTGAGAATACACTGTAGAAAGTTTCTTGAAATGTTCAATTCTTGACCACGGTGCCGAATTGATGTTCCTGGACACTCAGCAACACTGTCAAGAGCTGCTTCATGTTTTGTGTTGAACGACTTGTTGAAGAATGACCAGACTGTTTCAGATCACTAATTGATCCAATCTCCCTGAATTTTTCAATTAATTTCTTCACAGTTGATTAAGTTAACTCACTATTCCACGAGAATTGCGATGTGTAGCTGTCAATCTTTAATTATTTTTAAAATATTGCTCAACATTGAAAATGCGTTGTTCTGTTGCGCTCCATTTTTAATAATCCTGAACTGTCAGCTGTCAGTAGGGTTGTCAACTCGGAAGAGAGCTAAAGGAGGATACTAGGAATTTTTTAGCGCTTAAAAAAATATACGATCGTATAATAATAATATTCTATAGGTACCTATAAATTTGTCAGTAATCAGGAAACACAGCAAATATTTTTTTACAAAACATATTAACAAAATAATAAAATAAAAAATAAACTCAATAAAAAACATAATATTTTAAATATAGAAACTGGCTTTTACTTAACCTTATATTTTTTTTTGCTTTAACTGCATTCAAAAATTTTTCATCTGATTTAATAATAACAAAAAACTGCTTTCGGAATTAGCAGACAATTAGTTTTGATTTTATTAAATCCAACAAGGCTTCATTTCTTTCATCCCACCACTTAATATTCATTAAAGAAAAAATTAGCTCAGGAAGCGCAAAAGTGATGCTTAGAGCAAAATAAATCAGAATGAATACATTTTCGAGCCGCCTTATATTTTGAATAATGAATGACCATTTTTGACTAGTTTTGTAACTATGCCAAATTGAAAATGGTAGATCGCTGTTGTCTGTTGTGATCATTTAACGTTGCCAGGTTGTGCACCAATAAATAAAATCTTATTTTTTTTCGTATTTTTGAACATTTTAGTGTAAAGGAGGACAAATTGCGTCCTCCGATGCACCTGGGGAGGACGGTGAACATTTTGATCCAAAGGAGGACTGTCCTCCTGGTTGGAGGATGGTTGGCAACCCTAGCTGTCAGTCTGACTTTTTTTTCGTTGGCAACACTATAAATTCTAGATTTTTTTCTAAAAAAATAAATTTTCGGTTTCTCTTAGGAAAATTGTTATTTTCAAAGTTACGCGACTTTATCCCAATCTCGCTATATCGGATGTTTTCGGAGAAATAGGTACTTATTTCATGCAACACTACATTTTTAATTATTTTTTCTAAAGCACAAATAACACAGGCCGTCAAGATTTTAACCCAACAACACGAATATACTTTCCCAAAAAGAATTTTGGTGCGCAGAATTCGAATCCGAGGTCCAAATTTCTCAATTGGTTCTGGTTATCGAGATATCCTAACCTAAAAGTGACATGATCGCGATTTTTTTTTATATACCTGAGATTATGTTACATGGAAAGGTATTTTTTTGCTAAAATTATTAATGAGGTCTTAAAGACTATACTTACTCTTTAAAACGCACTTGGATTTATCCGGATATTGTCGTGTAAGATGACCTAAATTATTAGTAACATCGACATGGGCCCTCGGTGAAGACATCGGAAGTTCTAATCGAGCCCCACGTTGGGCGCCAGGTCGTGTAAGATGATCGTTTGTGCCTAATATTTGAGAATTATTGGGAGAATCAGCAACATGAGCTCGCCGCGAAGACGTCGAAGCAGGACTTCAAGCCCCACGTCGAGCGCCATATCGTGGAATATGATCTGAAGGTTGTGTTTGGTCGACATGGGTCCTTGGTGGACTCTTCACGCAACATCGAAATAGAGTCGGGGAAGGAGGCCATTTCCTCTTTCACCCGGAGTGTCGAGAGACCTTTCGCCGGCAAACAGGTGTGAGGGCAGTCCGTGTAACCGCTGGTCTCTCCGATTTGGGACGAGGTCTCGTCCAGCTCAGTCTTGATCAAAGAATCACGATCTGATTTATTATTTGTTATACCTTCGAGGGCACCAATCCTCGTAGCACTGGATATCGAAGTCGCGTCGCAGGGATACGACAATGTCGGAGCAAGCTCTTTTGCTCCGAAAGTCTTGTAGACGTCTGGTAGAAAACACTGACTCTACTATTAAAATGTGGGTCTCTCGAGGGAGCCCTAGAAGCAAGGACAACTTCTTTACTAAATTTGGAAGTACGCCGCCACAATAACGTGCGTACTATTGCTTTGTGCCCGTGGGTCACAAAGAAAATGCCTCGTAGGGGTTTGACGAGGAAGGTTGCCTCGACGAGTGACCGC
>NW_019416915.1:100832-102553 GCF_000390285.2 Anoplophora glabripennis
TAATTAGTCCAATTTTTGTAATTTATTTTTGATTATTTTGTTTTATTTACGAAACCATAGCTATCAGTATTTTTTTAATGTTTCAGTTTTAGTTTTATGTTTTTTTAATTTTGCGGTATGTTTTTTTTATCAAAGATATTTATTTTTACTCGTGTTTTATGTAAATATATAGATATTTTAAACGACTTGAGTTTTAATAATTAAAATACCTAGGTATATTTTGAGTATTAAATTGTTTTACTCACAAGTGTTATATACGTAATAAATAAGTTTTGGAAAAAAGATTAAATCGGGGACTCTGTGGCCCCTTAACTCCCATAATCGCGCTTCCGCGGTGTCATAATATAATCCCCATCCCATCGAGAATCAGGATGGTGACTCGTGACACCGCGCGCCGTTTAGTAACTCGCAATCCGCAATTTCTGCCATCTTGGGTGTTATTAAGTGTCATGGTGTCACGTGGACTGTTTCAGCACCCATGACACCCAGAGAGGTGTCAACACAAAAGCGCCATTCAACACAGTGTTACCCATGACTAGCACGATCGGAATCAAAGTCTTCGTCGGAGGTTCTCAGCCTCGGACGGTATGCAGGTCACCGGAGGAGCCTGAAATGTATCGCTGTTTTGTCGCAGGGGGCGATCGAACAGGATCTTCGCCTCAGGTTGGGCTATCTCGGGCGGTACGCAGGTCTCTGGAGGAGCCTGGGGTATCGCTGTGTCGATGCGAATGGCGATCGCACAGGATCTTCGTCGGAGGTGGTCAGTCTCGGACGGTATCGCAGGTCTCAAATGGATCCTGGAGATTTACCGCTGTTTCGATGCAGGGGGCTATTGAACAGGGTCTTCACCTCAGGCTAGGCTACCTCGGGTGGTATGTCTCGTGAAGCGAGTAGTGGTTGCTAGGCACTATTAATGTCACGTCGAGGAATGGCAGCCTCGACGGAAGCCTCGTGAAGCGAGCCTGTGAGCTTGAGCTCCAAAGTTCTTGAGCTTGATGACAGGGTTTTTTCAATCATACCGTGGAAGATATGTTAAAAGTATATATTGAAAAAAATTAACAGACAATAAAGATTCACAATTAACATATACAAGTTATTTACCATGAATAAGATTTGTTACACAATCGCTCTGTATCGCTTTGTTGTACCATGTACTCCCACTGTAATACTGCGAATGCCGGGAGTAGACGTTCGCTCGCTTTTCTCAGATCTCCATACTTTTGGCGGCCCGGTAGTGAATTGTCCGCCAAAATTTCCAATAAAAAGCGCCCGTCGTCGCTGTCGACGTCGGATCTCGTTCCCCTCTGGCCTCTCCGGATAGTCGATGTCGGCGTCGGGGATTTTGGAGTTTTTTCCCGGTTTGGGAAAAACTCTACCCACGGTCTCGGCTTAGGCTACCGAGCATAGCATCCAACCGCCAAAGCGGTGGGACCTTCGGAAGGCGGTCCTTTCGGCCCAAAGACGGGGAAATTGGAAACATCGGTGAAATTTTCCCCGTCTTCGTAAAAGGGCTTACGGAGGTCTTATTACTGAATGGATTTTATTGAGCAGTGGACTGATGATGCACGCCATGAAGTAGTGCCGTGGTTGGAGCGTTCGGCCGAGATCGCGCGGACACTTTCGGCGGCAGCTAGGAAGACGTGAAAACCTATTATGGCTTAGCTGGCCGTTAGTAGTCGCGCGATTCGGCTCGAATTTGGATATGACAACCACCTAGCGAT
>NW_019416915.1:103066-199691 GCF_000390285.2 Anoplophora glabripennis
CTATGGCTAGAAATTGGCCTCAATGATTTGGGATCGAGGGGGATTATCCCTCTTTATCCTGCCTCATCTCGTGTAGGCCTGGACAGCCTTCGTAGGTGGGCCCCATCCGTCGTCTACCCCGACCGCAAATGCGGCCGGTGTAGGCGCTTTGTGGGACCTCCTTTTGTCCTGGCTGGGCCCCGCCGGCTAGGGCCCTTTCTTCTGGCGCTCTTCTTGCTTCGCCGGCTCGTCTGTGTAAACCCCGGGGGTAGTGTCATATTTATGTGTGGTATGGTTGGGTAGGGTAGTGCGGCTATGCAGCCTGGGATGCGCTTTGCTAAGGTGGCCCTTAGGCTTGCGCGGGAAGGGAGTGGTAAGGAAGGTAGGGGGGGTATATGTGTGTGTGTGTCGTTGTCTTCGTTTCTTGATCCTGGCGGTCTCTGAAACAGAAAAAGTTAGCGATCAGGGGGGGGGGGTATCGAATACGATGTCTGAAATGATACCGTGGAGGCTTTTTTGATTTTCAAGGCCGACGGCGATTAGTTTCGCAACCGTGGCGGGTTTTCGGTTTGGATTGGAAAGGTAGGCGAATTTGACTGCTCCTTCCCAATTCAACAGTCTCCGGCATATCCGTAGGTACAAGACTACTTCTATGAATATACTGGGTGTTCTGAAATTCTGAAGCTCGCTCGAAGGGTGGAATACGACAATATCATTTTTCGTCTTTGAGAAATCGCATGTTGAAAAGTAGTTTGACTTATTTCTCGATTTTTAGAGTTTATGGATTAGGGTTTGTTTTTATAGGTTTATGGATTTATGGACTTAGGGTTTTAGGGCTTAGGGTTTATGAGTTCGGAATTTGAGCGTATTAGTCTCTTTTGCTTGTATATGTATTTCCAGATTGAAATAATGCGTAAAATATAGACCATATATGGAATTTTTAGAAATTTTTTTAAGTTTATTGCAAAATTTGACGTGATAGAGTATTTTTGAGCTCAGATTCATGTTCAGTGACCCCCAAAAACATGTATGATCACCACTTCCGGCTGCCGTTGAGTTTAGGTTTGTGGTGGTGTGTTGTCAGTAGGTATATAAAAAAATTGAGAAATAAGACACACTACTAAATTTCAACATGCGATTTCTCATGGACGAAAAATGATATCAGAATAAATCCAAGTGCGTTTTAAAGAGTAAGTATAGTATTTTAAGACCCTATTAATGGTTTTAACAAAAAAAAAAAAAAGAATGACCTGTCCATGTAACATAACCTCAAATGGTTGTCAAAAATCGCGATTTTGGCACTTTTAGGTTAGGATATCTCACCTTGAACACCAGAGCCAATTGAGAAATTTGGACCTCGGATTCGAATTCAGCACAGCAAAATCCTTCGGAAAAGTACATTCTGGTTTCTAGGTTAGAAGGTCGGCCAAATTTTGTTAGCCTGTCTATTTGTTCAATTAAATAAGCATTTACTGCAACTAGCATTTTTTAGCATATATATTTATGAAAGATAAATTTTAAAAATATATTATATAATATTATAAAAAATATTATTATTAAGTACTAGTGAATACTTATTTATTTTTTTACATCAACATTTATGATTTAAGTTATTTATCTAATAACAATAACTCATAATGTTCTTTTTTTTAGAGAATGGGTTATTAAGTTACGAAAATCCGAATTATCACATAGGTCCATCAGATAGATTGGATGACGCATTAAATTCAAATACAGAAAGTATATTTGACGATTTATATCAAGATATAGATGGTATTTATAATATGGGCCAAGGCGTAAAAGTACCTGTAATGGGTACTACTGGTCGAAAAGTATATGCTGCCTTAGACATTGGCTCTATGGGAGTAGATGTAAATACAGGACCATTCACAGAAACTGATTCTTCAAATAATGTAGATAATAGGTACGTATGTATATAGATTCCATTTTACATTTATTTATCTGAAATATAAGTCATCCGAAGATATGCTATGCTTAAATGAGTAAGGCACAGACCTTTTTATTAATGCCATTTTGAGATATCTTGGTTTTACCAATAACAAATACCCCAATGGCAAAATTCTACAAAAGAAAAAACAGCAAATTCACTTATGAGAAATAATTTAAGAATTTTGATATAAGATTCATCCCTAAATAAAGTTTTTTAAGAAAAATATAGGAACTTATGTGCAGATAGTGAAAAATATATAATAAATCCGAAAATTCAGTAAGAAAAGTAACCATTTACAGTATCTTCACTGATCGAGTGCATGTGGGGTGTAAATGACAAAAATTTTTCGAGTTGAAATTTGAGCTTGTGAGCACCATCTCTGCTAGGCCTTAAACTTGGAAGTTGAAAAAATTAGTCTAATTAATTAATGTACAGGGTGTTTTTACGATGAATTTTCAAAAATTGTCAAGAGTAAAGTACCTTTATTTTTAAAAATATCAGAAATATTTTCTTACGAAAAGTTATTGAGAACTAAAAGTTATGACAGATTGTCAATTTTCAATTTGATCGGCGAACTTCGGTTTTTTTAATTTTTCACAAGCACAGTGCAAATTCCTAATTATTTATTAGAAAAAAACGTAACTAATATAATAAACATAAACAAATAATATAATGGTTATTCAAATATGCTACCACCAACCATTACACATCGCTCAGCGCGCTTGGTAAATTCTGTGTAGGCGTTTTGAATTTCTTGAATGGGGATGTCATTAATTGTATCTTAATCTTATTAATTATTATCTTAATTATTCTTCGTTTCAATTCAAATAAATGGTTATTCAACGGGGACCCATAGACTTTCTGCTTGAGATAAACATAATCATAAATAAAAGTCCATTAGAGTTAAATCAGGACTTCTAGGTGGCCAATGAATTGGGCCATTTTGCTCAATCCACCGCCCAGGAAATTGACCATCTAGCCATTCTCGAATGATTCGCGTTGAATGCGCTGGGTGTCCGTCTTGTTGATAGTAAAGAAAAAAAAAACAAAGTTGACCAATCAAATTAAAAATTGACATGTCTTATCCTAGTGTTCAATCAGATTAATTTCCTAGAGTTAATAATGTATCAGATCGTTTAATTTTGTGTTGTTTTTAAAGCAAATGATTAGTATAATTTATCTCTAACACTGGTTGTTAATTAGACCGTTTGCTGTTCTAATCCGCAATATAATTATGTGAATATAACTTAAATGCATGCGAAACACAAAAATTGGAATTAAACCGCTTCAGCACGCCATTCAAAACCGTTATTTGCCCATAAACAATGTTTTCCATTTGGGGAATGGACTGGAATAAAAAATTTAAGACTTGTGATTCTGTTACAACGGTATTTAAAACATAGCGTTAAAACTTTAGGTTTTAAAGTACATGTCTATAATCAGCTAATAATAATAATATTTCATGTTGAAACTGCAAACTGTACTTTCCTAAAGACTATGTTTGTGTAGAGGCAGTCAAAAACGTCCTCACGATTTCTTGAATTTTAGTTCACCATCGCTACCCCCTCCCTTTCCCTCTCAAAAAAGAAAAAAAAACAGCAAGCCTTGATTAGTAAAAACAAAATCGGTATAAGAAAAATAATTTGGTGTTGTAGCATAGTACTGTATATAGTGTTTGTTGTAGGGATAATGAATGGAATGGAAATACTCTTTCTCAAATGGATATTAATGAAAGTGCAACTGTTTGGGAAAAGTATGTATAAATATTATTGTAGGTAACCAACATCTTTTTACAGAAATAAAAATATTTTACTAATAACATCCAAATATTCTAGTCAGCTGTGGAAATATATTTATCAGAGAGACTTTATTCTAAAAAGTAACATAAAACATAACATAATTTATCCTATGAACTATGAAAGTGTACCTATAACAAAATAACCTGAATTTGGCAAGTCTTTAAAACAATCAAACAGTAAAGCTAGTCGCTCACTTGTCCGGTTCGGTAGGCAGTTAACAATAAAGAATGGAACCTATACTATTTTTTAGGGAATAATTTCTAAGGCCACAAAGACTACTTTCTTGACCAAAAATTTAAGAAAAAATCTGTTTGGCACACATATTGGTCATTGGATTCATTGTCTCTTCCAAAAATTTTATCAACACCCATCGCTTTTTGCAATAATAATGCATAATTTTCGAAAACTGATCTTTCCTCGTGCAACTTTTATTTTACAGTTCACAAATTAGTGAAAAATTACTCTAGGTACCTGAAATTGTAGGTAATTTAATTGCCTACAACATAAAATAACTAATATTGCAATAGGTAATCTAAATTTTTGTGAACAGTAAAAAATGTGAAAAAAGATGTAAATTTGCAATTTGCCAACTTGGCGTCAGTTTTTTAATATCATCATTCTACAAAACCAATTGACCTATTGCCTTTCAGTGATATTGTTTCTTTGTTTCTTCTATACAATATGGTGGAAATGAAAGGAATAAATTCATTTTTTCACAGTGGTGGCTCGTGACATTGAGAATATGTGAAGCATATTCATTGATTGTCTAAAAAGAAAAAAAAAGTGCCAGCCACAGGCGAAAATTTTTAAGGTCAAACAGCCTTAAATGAATATGGAAATTTTTAGTTGCATTTGCCATATTACCGAATAGCTGACGTTCGAGAGAAGGATTTTCATTTAGATTTTATAAAAAATAGAAATATTAGTTCGGCTTGTGAACTTTTGCGAACATTAACCCACACCGTACAATCACGTATGTTACGACAGCCTCGCGCGACATTCCCTAAATTGTTAAATCCCTCCTTATTCCACACGCCCGACTTTACACTTACAATTAAACATGGCATACCAGAAGAGTTTTTTTAAATAAACACTTCTACACAACCACTTATACTCCGAATACCATTCATTCCGAAACTTCCGAACGTACACTTTGTTTTTTGACTTCCCCTTTTTTCCATATCGAAAGAATAAGGCTCAGGTCTCTCGCAATTTAATAAATACTTTTTGAGTGTAATTCAGTGCTGATCAGGGCATTAATCTGCAAAGTAGTTGTTTCCCACAATAACTATTAATTTCAAAGGGTGATTATTGAATATACATTTTTCGATTTTAGTATTTGTGAGACAAAAGATGTAAGCAACAAAGACGAAAATACTGAAGTGAAACACATAATTGGAAATATTACAGATGATTTATATGCTATTCCTATGAAAAAATGTGATAAAACGATTACAGACCAAAGAAAATCAATAAATTCAGAAAAAGAATGGAGCAATCATAATGAATTACCTCCAGGATGGGAAAAACATGAGGGTGAGTACCTACTGATGATGAATACAGCTAACGTTAATGATAAATAGTACTGCCAAGAAAGAATAATTGTTTTTACATATAGGTACATATATGTAAATACTTTAATTGAAAACTTTTATCTTTTCGATTATACGAGGAATTTTCTAAATTCAGTGTTGAAAGTAATAGTATATTTCATTATTGAATTTGGAAATAAGGATTTTTCCGTGCACGTGTAACAAATTCTCGTTTGAGACGAAGCCGAAGTCATGCAAGCACGGAAAATCTGTTTCTGGATGTATAATGAACATTTTTATTTTCATAACAGTTATAGGAATAAAAAAACATTTAAAGAATATTGAAAATTAACTAACTAATTATTAATATTTATTGTGCAATTCGTATTATTGCACAGGTTTAGGCCTTCATCTTGTTGTTGTTCTCGGGCTAGGTACTGTGGGGAAGATCTGGTATTAGAACCCCTGGGCCCGCCCTGATGTTTATTTCGGTGTTTGTTGGTTCTAAAGCGGCTACGGACAAAACCGCTCCTCGGGCACGTTCTGTAGTGGCCTTTGGAACTGGTCGCATCCATTGGTTCCAAATGTTTCGCCATTCTTCACTGCCAGCACATTCATTGATGACTCTGCAATTGCTTCACCGGGACTGATGATACCGTTACACTTGATTATAATTCTACATTGTCATTTTCACTTTCTGAATTTTGTGCATCTAATTTAAACAGAAAAAGCTATCTCTTCTTACCTGGTATATCCGGATCACATTAATTAACATAATTGAGGCTATTTTGCAAACAGAAACTGAAAAGTTTAAACTTCTTAAGTTATAACTTAAGATATTAAAACCTATTACTGTATTGATAGTAGGAATTGTTGTGACTCTTTATTATAAATTAGGAAAAACATTTTTTAATGATGGTTGAATGATTTTCGGGCTGGTTGCCAAGTCGTCGATTTACAACTCTTGACGTTTCGAGAGACATATCGCTCTCTTCTTCAAAAACTTAGTTTCAGAGGAACTTCAGTCCAGTCAACAGTTTTTTAAAATATTATCTCTTCTAAGGTTTCAATTTTTCTAACTTTTGAACTGCTTGTTCACCTTAATACTATCCAATGCTCTTAAGTATAAACTGATTGGATATTATAAATGTCTTGGAATTTGTTATACACTTTCTTAGTATGCGATTCTCTAATTATGTTCCTCTTCTGCGGTTTCTTCGTGAATAAAAAAAAAATTATAAAATATTTTGTAGATAATGATGGTCCATATTACTGGCATATAAAAAGTGGAACAATACAAAGAGAAATTCCATGCACAGAAGATCAGAAAATGGAAAAGTCTGAATCAAAATGTAGTATAAAAGAGAGTGACTTCATTTCTTCATTTGAAAACAGCATATCAGTAACAAGGAGTAGTACTAGTTCTGCTTTAGATTTGGAAAGTGATGATAAAAAAAGGAAAGAAGACACGGCATTAAAGTGAGTTACTTCCATAATGAATGTGTTACATAACTTTATATTAGCTTTGTATTATTATATTCATGCGTAGGAGTACATTAGGTTATAGGATTTCCTAGGTACCTAACTTTCCAACAATTTCTGACTCTTATGAAATTTTGATATTTCCTATGGATTTCGATTAGAATAGACATATCTTTTTAACACTGGAGGTGCTAAAAATGCAAGGAATTCGAGAATTGCAGAATCCTATCTTTTGAAAAGCAATTTTATGCATAATAAAAAGAAAAAAATTCCATTAGAAAATAAAAATTGAATAACCCAAGATACACGAACTAAAGAGTTATGTGGTAGTCAATAAGGTGGAAATTCCTGTATATTATTTCCTTACATATTCAAAAAATACAAAGGTGAAGTTTAAATAACAAATGTTTTCAAACTGTTATTTCGTACCATCACATTCAGCATTCTGTGTCACCTTAACGAATGTTACATCAAGGGTATAATCTAGAACCCAAATGGTGTCAATTTAAGCAAACTTGCTTAAATGAAAGATGAACGCGCTGTTTTGAGACATTTATTGTTTCCATGCATTCTTGAAACTTCATGTTCTATGTCTTGCTTAAGTATGACTATCTTTGAAAAAATTCATTCAATTTTACATTCACAAGTTTGAATATATCTGATAAGTTATATTTTAACAGGTATTTATTGACTGTTTTACATGATTGTCACATGCATATCCTCTTAGAAACACTTGTATTATCCACATAATTTATAATTTTGATATACTAACCACTGGTGAAGGTATGTATTTTTATTCGACCTTAAATTTTTCTTTTATTATCGGTATCTGAATCGTAACTGACAATTAGGTAGTGTATATGAAGAAGGAATATTTCGAAGGTGTTCAAACTTAACTACGCTTGCATTTTTATGAAGTAATTTCAAAAATGTGATTTATAATGATAGATAATTAGTTTAATTCGAATTAGAATAGAAGCAGAAAGTACTATGTCTAATATGTTGTAAAGTATTTTTTGAAATTTTAGAAATAAGCTAGAAATGGTTTATCATTACCACTTTCAACTTTCAGTATTCTTTTCGAAATATTTTCTTTATTCAAAAGTGAGTCTTCAATGTAGCCTTCCGCCACAATGCTCGATCTCCATCCTCCGTGTCATTTAGGACAAGTCAGGTCAACTAAAACGGTAGCAGACGTTTGTCGTAATGTCTGTCCTCTTTCCAGTTGTCCAGCTTCAAAAATTTTGCCACTTCTTGCGAGACGGCACTGATTTTATGAATACAGACCACCATTCAGTGACACTTTCCATTAACATAATTAAGAAATAATCTATGTTCTACCAATCTGGGTGGACGTAAAACAACATATTTTCGATAAAAACTTAAATAATTGTCTCCCAGCACAGTAAAAGAATGTGGTCTCTTGGTTTTGGTATTGGGAATTTTTATAATTAAGGCGGATTTCAGATCTTTAACATTATCAATTGTTAAATTGATTAATTCATCAGAACGGCATGTGCCTGCAACCCCCAATGTTAGGACGACCTAACCTTTTTAAAAATTTCATTCTTTTATTTTTAATCATCAAATATATGTACTTGTATCTTTGTAAGTACTTGCGATTTTTTCGTTACATATCGCTTATTTTGTCTTAAGAAAAGCACATACCTTTGAATATTTGCTTATATATTTATATATTTGATCTTCTTTATATTCAACGTTCACCGCAACATTGAATATTGTTACTAAAGCGTTGACGGCTTCATTTTATTTGCTAAGTTTGAGATATACGCCATTAATACATATTCTGAATACACCTTAATGTTTTTTTTGCACAGATCCATAAAACATTCACACTAAGACACATTCATAAGTTTCTCGAGATTTCTTTGGGAGACAAATGAAAGAAACCTCTTTCGTACTCTCCAGTATTTCCTCAAGTACACCTAAATCTTCATTAAATTCCATTTTTACAGAGTTTTCCACAAATTGAACTACAAACAATCACAAATGAACTCAGCAATATGGCGACGAATGTTTGAAAATATAATTAAATGGGGGATTTCGGTTGGAGAAAAAATAGCACGTTTTATTGGGATTATAAGTTTTTGTCGCAATTTTGCATTCCGCATTTGGAACGAATACATTGAAGATGAACTTTTAGAGACAAAACGTCTGTATCGGTTCGGTCTGAGGCAGTACTATATTGGGGGTCATGAAGAGTTGCAATAAATGTAATACAATTTCCAAGGTCATATTTAAAAATGAAGTTGATGATAGTCCTAGAGAGACAAAAAGTTAAATATGATAATTGATTATGCCATTCGATAGAAGGCAAAATTTGCCATGAGAATGTGTTCTTTTTTCAATTTCACTGAGAATTTGTACTTGCACTTGTACTGAGAAAGATAATGTAGATAGATAATAAATAGATAATATTCATTCACTATATTGCAAAGTTAACGTAAAAATTATGTGTGGGTAATTAGTTTTTCTTTTGTACCTACTGAATAAATATGAAACAGAATGCTACATTTTGTAGGCGAAGAAGTTATCCTTCAAAACCTGATATAGAAGTTAAAGAACGTCCAATAAGATTCGCGGTTAGATCGCTTGGATGGGTTGAAATTTCTGAAGAGGATTTAACTCCAGAAAGAAGTAGTAAAGCTGTTAATAAGTGCATAGTTGATCTATCTTTAGGAAAAAATGATTTGTTGGATGTTGTGGGAAGGTGGGGCGATGTAAGTTATATTCTTTAGTGTGACTTATTGTTATTTTGGTATTTTTGTTTCAGGGTAAAGATTTATTTATGGATTTAGATGAAGGAGCTTTAAAGTTATTTGATCCAGAAAATTTAACTGTATTAAATACCCAACCGATTCATACAATAAGAGTGTGGGGAGTTGGAAGGGACAATGGAAGGTAATAAGATTTACATTAATATACATTTTTTAACTACAAATAAGATTATCTATTTGCAGTTATACTTAGATTAAATGTGGAAAAACGCTTAATTCTATTTAACAAATAAACACTGTTTTCTTAATATTTAATTTGTGGCATTTTATTTATGCAAATTTTAACTGAATTTTATAGCATAAATTGATTTCATTAATACTGCATTCTAACCTTCTATTTAAATTTCTTCTTTAATATTTCACTATAATATGTGAGAATTTCAAAATTTTATATAGAGGGCGTCTCAGAAAACAGTGGTCATACAGCATCCACAGATTCCTAATAGCCTAAACGCTGGCGTAATTTTTTTGCCATCATTTGTACCAAAGGATAAGCACATTAATGTTGAAATATGGTTTAAAGTGAACAAATATCGCTACGTCTGCCGTTGCAAACCGGCAGCGTTTGGCCGGAGGCGGCTACTCAAATTTGTTTTTTTTTTTCAAAAACTCCTTGATTTGTACCACCTGCAGACTATGAAATTCGGCTTTAGGAATACAATTTGACCACAAAAGGGCATGGCAGACAAAAAAGTCGGTAGCGTTTCTTAATTACAGCCAAGTTCATTCAAATTTGTCGATATTTGATATTTGATCTTTCCTTAGTTTTAGAAACAACTTTTATTAATAATATTTTGTAGTACTTAAAATAAGGTCGTTTTACTCTTGAGGCAATTTTGGTTTTTCCAATTTTGTGAATGCCCTGTATAAATTAGTGGTTTTCGAAGAAATTTGTCCTAAGAATCTGTGACCAAATTTTGTTGTATGAATTTCGGGACACCCTGTATGTTTACTGAATGGAGTTTATTGGATGAATCCTGGTTTTTTACACTTCCAAGCGCCATATTGGGCCGCCATGGTGGATTTTCGAGTTCTGCCACATAACATCTTAAAGTACTTGAAAAAACTAATTTTTCTACGCCCAAAATCATTTATTAAATGTCTACAAATTTTGGCGAGAGCCTTTGATCGATTTTGCGTGAAAACTTCCCATATATTTTTTAAATCAATGGTTACACAGCAAAACTAATGAAAAGTCATTTAGAGAAAACAGATTGCTTTTCTTTTAAGTCACCATACTTTTTTGATATCAATGTGTACAAATTAGCCGATATTGATACGTAGATACATTACTATTTGTAGTCATGTCCTTTTTTGGAGTGACGGAAAAATTTTCCAAACATGTTTTCTACTTAATAACTACATATTTTTTAACATTAAGTACATATTTGTGTGGTAAATTTTAGACAAGTAAAAAAATATATTATTTGTGTACTCCTTTTATGAACAGCTATACATTTCTCCGTCACCTCTATCTTTAGGAAATCTAGAAATATAAAAATAACTTGTCATTAATGAAATGTTAATAGTAATTAATTACCCGTTTACAGTCCTGGGAACATCCTAGGGCTAGGGTTACTAGATCGACCCGGAGTTTTCGGGTTTTAATGGTACATCTTCAGGCTCCGGGTTAATATGTCATTTCTTCGGGTTTGTTTTCTTTATTGAGGAAAAATCGTGATTTCTTCAAAAACATTTTGTCTCCCATAGGATGGTTTCAAGCAATAATTAAATAATGTAACAATATTTTCTTATTTATATTTTTGTTGCAGTTTAGAATAATTATAAAAGCAGTATTCCTTTTCTAATCACATTTTATGTCTCCGAGTCTGTCATGTAATAAATCTGGTAACCCTACCTAGGGCACATGACTTACAGAATTTAATATTATTTAAATCTTTGTCACTGTAGGGTGTTTCTTAAGTAGAGGTAAAAAATCCAGGGGCGTTATTCTGTGTCGAAACCACACGAGCTACCCGCTCGTACAGCTCCTACTTCTCTTTTGTATAAACACAACGTACTTCTCTTTTAAAATATTTTCCACAGAACACAAAACAACAAGATTACATTTGACGTTATTATCAATAATAACAATTGTTTTTATTTTAACAAAACAAAACTCTCATGTCAAGACAAAAGATTACATTATCGATGTCTCTAACAGGCGTATTCTATGGTCAAAAATAAGGGTTTTTTGTTATATAAATGTGGGGTTTTAGGACAGCCATTGTTCATCCAACTACAGCAGTGTTAAAAATAAAATAAAAAATCGGTTTTTAATTTTTTTATTTCTAAAACACATAAGGTAATTTAACCAAAATACGAAAAAGTGTAAAGAAACAAAAAGTGAAGATAACACAATGGCGCATATGATGACCTATTTTATTTGTAATTATTATACAGTGATAGATTTTTTTTTGGAAAATGATGATCAATGATACCCAGACCTCCCCCACTGGTAAATTTCTACAGCTGGTAATTTTTACCTACTGTCATACTAAATATGCACACCGAATTTGGTAAAATTATCTCAAACGGTTTAGAAATTCAGAAAATAGATTTTTTTTTAATTTTTAATACGTTGTAAAATGGCTGTCTAAGACCTTACATTTATATAACAGAAAACCCTTATATTTGGCCACAGAATACGTCCCTGGATTTTTGACCTCTACTTAAGAAACACCCTATATACGAAGAACATGATTAATAATAAACGGTCAAGAACTTACATAAATAGAGATTTACAACAAAGAACTTATGTAACAAAAATTGAAAGAAAAAATAATACAATCATACAAGATATAAAATACACAATACACTTAATACTACGAGTACATAATAAATGTGACAATCGCACGTTCTAAGCTTCCAAATGCCCTGTCACGTTTCATCTCATTTTACATCTTGGCTTCTTTCTTTTTGTCTCTCTACATTCTGCATAATATACTACTATCAAAGTTATGGTTTTAGTAATAATTATTATCTTGCTATTTTCAAAGTCCCTAATGATTTATGATCCAATTAAATAGGCCTTCAAATCGCAATTTTGGTCAACTTGCCTGAATTTTTGATATAAGTTAGTTTGAGGTATATAATAACAATAAGTGACAGTAATTTTTTTTTCAACCTCCGGCCAGGGGTGAAAAAAGGTAAAATAAAGAGGTTTTTCAAGTTAACTCAAAAAGGGTAAGAGCTAGAAAAAGAAGTTTCTTATAAAAGTTGTAGAGCATAAAATTCTACATAAAAATGGTGTATTGACTTTTTCTTAAAAAAATTTAAAAAATCATCAAATCGAGTAGAAAAATGAATGAATTTTATAACCTATCTTTTCAGAGAAATTTTTTAATTTTTAATAAAAAAGTTATAACAATTTCACAAAGCGAACGTGATTTTTTATCTTTGTCATAAAACAAAATTTCGAAAGCAACTTTTTTTTTATTTTAAATAATCGATCGAATGGCATAGAAAAAAATTGTTTTAGTGTTAAATCATAAAAATTAACGATTCAAAATTTTAATTGTTTTAACTTAAAAATTAAAAAATAATTCTATTTCTCTGAACAGAAAGTTTACATTTTTTAGCGTAGATTGAAAAAAAAAATTATGAAATTTATTAATTTTTCTGCTTATAATTTTTTTAAATTTCTGAAATCATCCCATTACTTCTAGTCTCCCTAATTCTGTTAATTTTAACGGTATAAGAAAAAGTCAATATACCATTTTTATGTAGAATTTTATGCTCTATAACTTTTATAAGAAACTTTTTTTTCTAGCTCTTACCCCTTTTGAGTTATATTGAAAAACCCCTTTATTTTATCTTTTTTCACCCCTGGCCGGGGGTTGAAACAAAAATTACTGTCACTTATTGTTATTATATACCTCAAACTAACTTATATCAAAAATTCAGGCAAGTTGACCAAATTGCGATTTAAAGGCTCATTTAATTGGACTATTAATTTAATATATTGTTAGTGTTGGGTTTCTGACCTCATTTTTGTTTCCTTTATGTTTACGTATAAATAATATTAATTGTTTTTATCTTTGCTTCATGGAACATATAGAGAAAGGTAATATAATTAATACATTTCATGGAATAAGTATTCCAATTAGTAGATATATAATGATATCTATTTGCAGGGATTTTGCATATGTAGCTAGAGACCGTAGCACTCGTAAACACATGTGCCATGTTTTTCGTTGTGACATGCCAGCTCGAACAATTGCTAATACATTAAGAGATATCTGTAAAAAAATAATGATTGAGAGAAGCTTGCAACAAAATCTTGGGAAAAATGTAGATATTAATGGGAAGACCGTAGCCACCAGGCCAAATAATTTACCAACAGAACACAGGCGTACGACCAGAAATAGTCAAATTTTTATTTGTAAGTACTGTTGTAAAGATATAGTTTATTAATCCCTCTAATTTCCTAAAATGGTTTAGTAAATATTTCTTTTTCATCATCCTGCATTTAACATTAGTGTTATTTTTTTTATAAATCCATATTTCCAATGTGATTTTTTTTTAGCCCAGTCTTTTCCTACACCTATGGAGGAACCAAAAAAGATACTCAGAGCTGAATATCTTGGATGCACTCAAGTATCAAGTGCTACTGGAATGGACACTATAAATGAATCTATAGATAAACTTATAACTTCTATACCTCAAAATCAGTGGCAACCAGTTAATATATCCATAGCACCTTCTATGATAACCATTCACCATCCAACTGTAAGTCATTTATCATAACGTATATACATATTTGCAACCACACAAAAAAATGTTTTTCGAGTCTGAAGGTCAGACTATGTCTATTAAATGTTTCCGGGGTCGCTGAATCTGAATCCGCGATCCATTTAACCCCATTACGTGAGGTTTTACCGATAATTCCATACCACCTCACACGTTAACCCAAGCTGTCAAGTCCTATTAGGTCTTGTAAAGGGAGCTATGCACCCACAATAACCCCACAATCCTATACATTCAACCTCAAACCTCCTAACCCCGTAACTCCATAACTCCAATAACCAGGTTACTCAGTAGTTTGACTTTATCTCTCATTGTGGGGTATATCAGGGCTCTATACACAGAATATTGTTAACCCTATAATCCCCAACCCCCTAACCCCATAAACCCACGACCCCATAACTCCCATAGCCACGTTACGCAGTAGTTCATTTGTTCGATGTAAGGAACATAGTCTATATCGTTATTGGTTCCCAGTTTCATCATCACCAGTAGATTCTCAGTCAATTTAAAAAAATATCCTGCCAAATTAAGCTTTATTTTCTTAAGTAGAGGTAAAAAATATATAAATATATTATATAAATGTGTAAATTGTACATCCAGCTACAGCAGTCGAAAAAAATTAGTTTTTAATTTTTAATTTCTAAACCGCTTGAGATAATTAACCAAATTCGGTGTGCATATTTAGTATGATAGTAACGAGCGTTCAAATAAAAACGTGGTCGAAGTTGGCTCTGACACATTGGACGTAGGGAGTAGCTTATAGCGACCAACTTAACCTCATTTCTCAACGAGCTGTATAGCAGCTGTAAGTTTCAATAGCGTTAATGACTATATAACTTTATTTTAAAGAATAATCGTGATAACAATAACAAACAATTAAAGGAGCTGGGGAAAGTGTCCCCCTCCTTGTTATAACAATAAATTAAAGCAGCTGCTGAAAGTGTCCCCCTCCTTGTTCCAAGCACTTTTCACACCTGTTCCTCAAAGAATTAAAGACATTTTCTAAGATGCTCGGGCTATTGTTAATTTCACGAATCTTGTCTATAAGTCGAGCCTGCAGATGGTTTAAATCAGGAATAGGCAGTTCAAAAATAGTGTTTTTAAGGTAAGGCCACAAAAAGAAATCACACGGCGTAATATCACACGACCTCGGTGGAAATTCATGTTCAGCATCGAGACTTATTAGTCGATTTTGGAATACTTCCCTCAACATATTCATCGTCTCGCCTGTCGTATGTGCCCTTGCGCCATCTTGTTGAAAGTAAAAGTTTGTAATTTCGTTTTCTTCCAGCTGGTTAACAAAAGGAGCGATAATTTCTTCTCTATACCTTTGCGCAGTAAGAGTACCATTAAAAAAAATAGGTCCATAAATCCTCCTTCGATTGAGAGCACACCAAACTCCAATTTTTTGAGCGTGTAGAGGGCCCTCGACAAAAAAGTTATCTGGTTTTTCAGATTCTCATATTCTGTGAGTTTACGTAACCACTTAAATGAAACCAGGCTTCATCAGAAAAAAAGGTGATATTATGAAGTTCACCGTAGTTGTTTAAAAACCATTCACAAAACACAGCCCGTCGCGGAAAATCAACTTCATGAAGTTCTTGGTGACAAGTTAAACGATAGGAGAACAAACGCAAATCTTTTTTTAACACTGTGTGACAGGTACCGACTGATACTTCCACCATTTGTGATAAAACACGTACAGAAGTTCTTGGCGCATTTTCCATTATTTGTTGGACATTTTCTTTTAATTCTTCAGTCCGCTTTTTAGGTCGGCCGCTTCCTTCTTTTCTTGTTACACTGCCCGTTTCACGAAAAACATTAACACAACGCTGAACTGCACTTTGAAAAATGTTGTACTCAACAACGCCGGGAAATTGATTTTGAAATTCTATGAAACATTCCTCAATAGAATATTTCCATATTCCATCAATCTTGTGTCCATTTCTACAGTAGGACTCTATGATAAACACTTTTTGTTCTTGAGAAAACACCATTTTAAACGCTTTTTAAAACGAAAATATTCAAATTGATAGCGGCGATATAGTGCTTTGACAGATGACGTTTAAGTTCATTTGCTATACGCTACGTCCCTACGTCCAAATTTTCAGAACCCACTTGACCACGTTTTTATTTGAACGCTCGTTATATGAAACAAAAGTTACCAGCTTTAGAAACTTACATCACCCTATATAATATTACAAATAATTTATTTCATCATATACGCCATTGTATTATCTTCACTTTTTGTTTCTTTACACTTTTTTGTATTCCAAACCGATTAACAATAAAATTGATTTATTTAATCAAGTACATTTTTACGATACTCATTACATTACTTAAAATAATAACAAAATAATGAATTAACAATGGAATTACTTTGCTATGATTTATTATAACAAATGTTGGAAATGGCCACCTTCAGCCAAAAACCATGCTTCAGATCTTCTTGAAATTGCAGCTTGAACATGTGCAAAAATTCCAGGAATAGCTCTTATAACATCAAAACCAGCTATAATTTGTTGACATAAGTGCTCCTCAAATTCAATGTGAACCTTGTAAACTAATGTCTTGAGATGTCCCCAAACAAAAAAAATCAATAGGATTCATATCAGGTGATCTGGGTGGCCAAGGATGACCTGGTTCTTGAGTGCCACGTCCAATCACGTTATTACCGAATTTTTCATTTAAAAATTCACAAGTAGTCAAACTGAATTGCGGGAAAGCTCCATCGTGCATAAATTACATATTTCTCTTGGTGCATGGGAAACATCGTCAAGAAGTTCAGGTGAAACGTTTTCAAGAAAATGTCTGTAGGAGGCGCCGGTTAAAGTTCTTGATAAAAAGTAAGGCCCAACAAAATTTCCAATAATACCCACCCATACATTCAAAGAAAACTGATTTTGAAATTGGAAAATGTACTTGATCAAATAAATAAATTTTGTTGATAATCGATTTGAAATACAGAAAAGTGTAAAGAAACACATAGTGAAGATAATACAATGCCGCATATGCTGAGCTATTTTATTTGTAATATTATAGAGTGATATATATTTTTTGGGCAAATAATGATAGATGATACCCACACCTCCGCCACTGAAAAGTTTCTAAAGCTGATAATTTTGTTTGTTTCATACCTACTGTCATAATAAATATGCACACCGAATTTGGTTAAATTGTCTGAAACGGTTTATAAATTAAAAATTAAAAACTGATATTTTTTTAAATTTTTGACACGCTGTAGCTGGACAATGGCTGTCTTAGAACCCCACGTTTATATAACAAAAAAACCGTTATTTTTGGCGACAGAATACGCCCTTGGATTTTTGACCTCTACTTAAGAAACACCCTGTATAAATAATATAATTCATTTTTTCATGTAACAAAATACCCAAGCAAAGATAAGTTAGTAAATAAAAAAGTGTTTGCTGTTTAAAGTTGACAAAATGTAACAAAAGAAAAAATGGAACATTTATTATAACATAATTAATATTTTTTAAATTTAAAAACCACAGCATCCTATGATCTCATGCTTTGCTATACCAGAAAATGGAATGTAAATCTGCCGTGTAAATATTATTTTTTATTTTTTTATAAATTAAGGAACATCTCAAAAACTGCTGAAGTAATAAACATAATGTTGCCATGTTTAAATTGCACATAATTTAAAAACATTGTGTAGATTGCTTTTAGCTTCAATATTATTTATATGAAATACTCAGTAAACATGATTTTTAAATGTGTGTCACCAAATTAAAAACATTTAACTTCTCTCTAATTAAAGTCATATGAAAATATACAGGGTGTCTGATATAGAATATGCCAATTTTTATATTAAATAAAGCTTATTTTTACGGTAATTAAAGAAAAAATCACCTACCATACGCCTCTTTATTCCCAATATAACTTTTTTTTTGGAACGTTAATTGTTAATTAACTATAGGACGTATCGGACCGGGATTTTAGAGACAAGACAATTATAGAAAGGGTTAAACTTTTATTTTCAAAACGTTTTACATTGATACTTCACGTAATAAACGCGTTAGCAGCAGTAAAAGTTAATGTTAATGAATAGCCTGCCTGTGGGGGAAGGAACGCCCGACCCACACTCGCGCGTTAACGCCAACTTCGGTGAAATTTTTTCAAATTTCCGTTCAAGCCATGTTTTCTGCAGTACATGAAAATGTCAATATAGAGAACTTTCTTTTAAATAAAATATTATAATTTAAATTTAGATTCTGGAGAGCGCTTATCCATGATTCATATCCATAGAATAAAATGTCCGTGGAATCTAAATATGGCAGTTTTTTAAATTTTAATCAGTATTGTTGGATTTATCAATTCAACATAAACTATACCCCTGTCTTCAAGTCCGGGATGTTTGCAATCATGTAAAATTTAAATGAACTGCTATGTAGGTTTCAAAGGTATGACTAAGTCTAATTTTGGAAACTTTGTCTGTGAAAAAATTATGTATGAAATGGCCCCATCATAGAGTTTGGTTTCAAAATTTGACCCGTCTTTAAGGCACTGATTATGTACATGGTTTGCTTCCTCTTAATTAATCAAAAACTATAATTTACTTTAAAAAAAAAATTGTGTTAAATTTGATAGTTTTAAAAAGATTTTTTTTTATCTAGGATGATCACCTTATTGCAGAGTGTCGAGTTAGATACCTGTCGTTCTTGGGAATAGGTAGAATAATAAAACATTGTGCATTTATTATGCATACAGCACAAGATACATTTATGTCACACGTATTTTACTGTGAACCCTCTTCTGGAGCTTTATGTAAAACTATTGAAGCAGCTTGTAAGGTAGAAAAATAATGTATCGCCTATTATTAGAGTTAATCGGTCTTTTTTATAGCTTCGATATCAGAAATGTTTAGACGCTCATCCACAAGGTTTAGGAGGTAGTAATACAATTCTACACACGCCTGGTACTAGCATTGGAGCCGCTTTAAAATCTATAGTGGGATCTTTAAGGAGTCGAAAAAATAAAACTGTAGATTCCTGAGAAAAAGTTTTGACTCTGCAGGTAAGCGTCATTAAGTTTGAAATATATAAAAATATTTTTTCATGATTGTCGCATAACGCTTTTAGTATACATATTCAGTAACGGTGATAAGTATAAAAGTACTTATAATTCACTACCTCTCATCAATGGACAGGGTGTCACCTAACGAATGTTACATACTTCAAGGGTATAATCTAGAACTCAAATGGTGTCGATTAAGCTTAAACGAAAAATGTCGCAAAATAGTTACAGGGTGTTAAAGTTTCTTTTTTGTTTTAGTCCAATCAATCTGTCATGGCCTTATGTTAAATTTACAAAAAATATGGTGATATAGGAAAAGAATTCTAAGAAAGATAGTGTATTTTTCTTGTGCGCATAAACGGCGAAGTTAACCTAAAAAATTCATAAAAGTCGAAAAAAATGGTTTTTCGCTAATAAAAAAAAGCCTGAACTCCAATTGAAAAAAGTTAAATGAGAAAGTTGTAGCTATTAAAAAAAAAACTATCGATTCGTATTTTTAAATATATATTACTATATTACTTTTCAAGATACATTGAAAATACCGTCAAAAATCAACTTTTTTTGTTTTTGCTGTATCTCTTGCAAATTAAGGTTTTGAAACTTGTTACTTGCTGTAAATGTAGCCCTCGGCAAGCAAAAATGCACCTTTTTTAAAATTAAGAAATATTAAAAATTTTTGGAGTTATATCGATTTTAGGAAAAAAAGGTGATCTCGAAAATTGGCTCCTCTTGCTCGACGAATAGTCGTAGAGAACCGAATCAGGGCTCATTTTTTCCTTAAGAGTTGGACTTTTATGGTAAAAAAGAGTGATAACAATTTTATTCATTTCAAGCGTCCAAAGATGGCTGAAAAAAGTACAAATTTTTTAGTCACGTTTTTCTTGAATATTGTGACGCACATGAGTGTTAATCATGGTAGTGGGGACTAAGTGTGGGAGAGTGCACTGAAGTGCGGGCAGTGTGCAGTGGGACTTGGATGGAGGTTGTACAATGTACGCACGATAAACTGGAGTTTACACGTCAAGAAAAATTACCCATTGTATTGATAAAGTTGTATTTTAAGTGTAATGTATGTAACCAGGAATATATTAATAAAACTGAGATAAGTACGTGTTTCTGCCTCCCTGAGATCGTAGCAATATCTTTTTAGATTTTAATTTCTCGATAATTTCTATTACAGGAATCGATTGCTGCCATTTTTACGCGAATTTAAAAAAAAAAACGTTGCTCTACGACCTTCTGGAGCCAAGATAATTTTTTTTTTTTCAAAAAATTCTACAGGCCGCTATTTAAGTGCTACAGCGTCCATTCTTATAGAGATTGAAGTTGAAGACTTATATTTTCAATAAAAAAAAACACTGTGGTTCATTTTAGGCACTTCTGCATTTTTAATTGGGCGTCAAACCGAAGCATTGAGTTTTCGGAGCAGCCAAGTAGCATTACCCCCACTCCGCCGCCCGCTACAGTTAACTCGCGCCGGGTTCAAATGCTTCGGTTTGACGCACAATTAAAAATGCAGAACTGGCTAAAATGAACCACAGTGTTTTTTTTATTGAAAATATAAGTCTTCAACTTCAATCTCTGTAAGAATGGACGCTGTAGCACTTAAATAGCGGCCCGTAGAATTTTTTGAAAAAAAAAAATTATCCTTGCTCCAGAAGGTCGTAGAGCAACGTTTTTTTTTAAATTTGCGTAAAAATGTCAGCAATCGAAATGAAAATTGAAAAAGATATTGAAGAAAAACGCGGCCAAAAAATTTGTACTTTTTTCAGTCATCTTTGGACAATTGAAATGAATAAAATCGTTATCACTCTTTTTTACCATGAAAGTACAACTTTTAAGGAAAGGAATGAGTCCTGATCCTCTACGACTATTCGTCGAGCAAGAAGAGCCGATTTGCGAGATGACCTTTTTTTCGAAAAATCTATATAACTCGAAAAATTTTTTATATTTTTTAATTAAAACAAATGGTACTTTTTTACTTGCCGAGGGATACATTTACAGCAAGTAACAAGTTTCAAAAGCTTAATTTGCAAGACATACTGCAAAAACAAAAAAGTCAATTTTTGACGGTATTTTCGATATATCTCGAAACGTAATATAGCAATCGATATATTTAAAAATACGAATCGATAGGTTTTTTTATTAGCTACAACTTTCTCGTTTTAACTTTTTTCGATTGGAGTTCAAGTTTTTTTTTATTAGCGAAAAACCGTCTTCTTTTACTTTTATGAATTTTTTAGGTTAACTTCGCCGTTTATGCGTCACAAGAAAAATACACTATCCTTCTTAGAATTGCTTTTCCTATGTCACCATATCTTTTGTTTCCAGGTGGTATTTTTTATAAATTTAACATATGGCCGTGACAGATTGATTGGACTAAAATAAAAAAGAAACTTTAACACCCTGTAACTATTTTGCGACATTTTTCATTTAAGCAAGTTCACCATTTGGGTTCTAGATTATACCCTTGAAATATGTAACATTTGTTAGGTGTCACCCTGTATAATGTTAAAAATGAGATAGTTTGGCATCAAACGGAACCTGAATATCAAATGTGTTAATGATTTTTACTCAATTAAAAAATTTTTTAGAGACTTTTATGACAGTCATGGAGTATTTAATTCGCGAGTTATGGCCAACATGTATATGCTATTATTTTTGTTTTGTTCTCATTTCATTTCTTTTTCTATTTAAGATATTTCTAAACAAACATATCTCATATGGCATGTCCGTAAAGTGAATTCAATCAAAAGCTAAGTAATATTTTAGGGAAAAATGTCCAGACAAGTCGATTCTTGTTTTTAATTATGCAAATTTTTATAATGATTCCTATACAGGGTGTTCCTTAATGATATGCGAATATTTAAGGGTGTGATTCTACATAGAAAATTAACGATGGTATGCTTTATAAACTATGGTTAAAAATGTCCCGTTGCGAAAATACAGGATGTTAAAATTTTAAGAAAAAGAAAAATTAATTAATATTTTCGAAACCGCTTGAGATATTTCACTAATATTTAGTACGTAGTGATAGTTAATAAAGGTGCATGCTTTTCAATGCAAAAATAATTTTGAGCTATAACTAGAGATGGGCAATGGGAAATTTTCTGTCCCGGAAAGTTTCCAAAACGGAAATTTTCCGGGAAGAAATAATCGAAGCTTAAGAAATTTTCCCTGGAAAGTTTCTGGATAAATTTCTATCAGAAATTTTCCGGGAATATTTCTAACAATTTGTATACTTGAAGCCCATTTTACTTCTAACTTCAGTGAATACAACCTCAAAAAATCGTTAGTTAAATACTTACACTTACTTATTTTAATCTTTGTTAAGTCTACAATCTACATAATAGAGAGCAATACAAGACATAAATTGCATCTCCCTTTTCAAATTTAAAATAAATTTTGATAGTGAACCAAAGTACAATTACATTTTAAAACTAGTATAATTATTTAATGTATTTACTATTTATTTGTTTAAAAATAAAGATAAATAGTTTTGTATACTGTATATTGTTTACGCACTGCAACCCGCAGCATGTAATTATTATTAACCGATGATTAATAATTTATATTTTTCAAATATTTATACCAACTTAAACAAAAATGTATAAGTATTTAGTCTTTTTGGAAAGCTGAAGGTATGTAAAACGCAATACCAATTCCAAAAAAAAAAAATTTTTAAATTTCGGAAAATTTCCGGAATTTTCAATGGAAACTTTCCAGGAATTTTCATAGTTTGGGAATTTTCCCATCTCTAGCTGTAACAGTGGCGTGCGTACGAGCCATTCATTTGAGAGATAAGAGCTCTCTTGAGTTTTTGTAAATAAAAAATAAAACCCGTTGTATTTACAAACTGTTTATCCAAATCGTTAGATTGGCTGCGATGGGCCGCAAGAATGGCCGCCAAGGTCCCTCGACCTCAAAAGCAAGCTTAGACTTCTTTTTATGGGGCCTTAAGATGTTAGTGTCAAGTCCCATTAATACTGTAGAGGAATTAAGAGAAAGAATAATTGCATGTGATAGAATAAAAAATACTTGGGGAATATTTCAACAAGTTGGGCAGAAGCATTCATATTAAGAAGGCCACTTTCAATAATTTTTGTAATAAGCCTAAGTTTGATATTAGTTGTAATGTTATGTCAATGTTGTATGTTGTTAATTGTTACTGTTCATTACACGCAGGTGTCAACTTGTAATGTATTTTTTATACGACTGCCTTGTAAAAGGGGGTTTTGCGCATGGAAAACACGCTCTGAAAACGGTATTTTGCACACGCCGTGTGCCAAACATTTTGCACACAATTATGTCATCGTTGCACACGCGTCTCCAGATTGTGATTTTTGTTTGATGTTGTCACCCAAATTATGCAATGTTTCAAATTTACTGAGTTTCATAGCAACCGTCACGGCTCCTTTATTTTGTTGATTAGATACTTCAAAAATTGTTGAATTCCCGAAGTTTGGGTGTGAAAATGTGTGATTCTGGAGAGATTTTACAGAAAGCAAGCAAAATATGTTCGGAACTGCTGCCCACAAAATCCAGAAGCAGGTATGAAGCTGAGTTAAGCCGATTTATGGACTGGTGACTAGCCAAAAATGTCCAAACTTTCTTAGAAAACGCAGTAATGGTGTATTTTGAAGAACTATCTAAGAAATATAAATCTTCGACGTTGTGGACGATTTTTTCGATGCTCAAGTCAACGTTAAGTGCCAATCACAACATAGATCTTGGAAGCTATAAAAAGTTGCAAGCGCTAATCAAACGAAAATCCGAAAACTACGTCCCAAAGAAGTCCCGAATTCTCACAGAAGATGATTTTTGCCGGTTTTTGACGAAAGCATCAGACGACAAATATTTACTTATCAAGGCAGTGGTGGCAGTTGGACTATCTGGGGCATGTCGAAGGGAGGAATTATGTTATCTCAAAATAAAAGACACCAAAGATTTCGGCAGAGCTATGCTGATTAAACTGAAGAATACAAAAACAAAGGTACCAAGGTGTTTTACAATTACAGGAAACCTTTACACTATCTTAAAAAAGTACTGTGCTCTTCGTCCTCCTAATCTGAAGACAGGCAGGTTTTTTTTAAACTATCAAAACAGAAAATGTTCAAGCCAAAACGTTGGCATCAACAAAATTGGAAACATGGCTAGGGAAATCGCCAAGTTTTTGATGCTAGAGAATCCAGAAAGTTACACGGGACATTGTTCATCGGCCACAATTTTAGTCAATTCTGACTCAAATCTGCTTGCCCTCAAATGCCATGGAGGGTGGAAATCCAGTACAGTTGCCGAAGGCTACGTTGATGACTGAGAAATAAAATGTAAGTTTCGAAAAAGATAGAGTCTTCAGTGTCTTCTGCTGCCACAGAACCAGAACAACGATCGTCTACTGGAATACAACAAGAAATCAATGACCGCACCCTGAAAGACTGCACTAAAAACACGACACCAAAAATATTCTCTATTACCGAAAACAAGATGCACAATAATACTGCTTTTCCCAGCGTAACCTTGAAGGAATGTTCAAATATTAAATATTAGTTTCTTTTGTTAATGCGTTAGCAATTTTCTTAATAAAAACGAGTTAAATTAAAAGTTGCATTTAATTTATTTTGTTAATGCGTTGGCAATTTTAGTAATAAAAACGATTTAAATTAAAATTTGATTTTTGTGGTCTCTGCAGTCGTATAAAAAGTATCGTAAAAAACTCGTTTGAAAACCTCTTTGCACACTCGCTCGACACCAATATGTCTTGCTTGTGTGCAAAGAGTCGTTTTCAAACCTTGTTGTTTAATATACTATTACCTACGACCACTACTGTAAATACTTAGAAACACACCGTCTGCGATCAATGCAAGATTCCTATTATGTACAAACAGTATTGTATTGACCGTTGCTAGGAAAACTGTATGATTTTTTTACCAAGCTGTGCGTTTTTTTTTACAGTACGACGTAATAGGAATCTTACATTGATCGCAGACGGTGTGTTTTTAAGTATTTACAGTAGTGGTTGTAGGGAGGTAAAGTATACTTAATACGTGGTGTAATGCAATTACGCACTCACAGAATTCCGCATAATAACTTTTCCATTCGTGCGTAAAATGCCTTTTACAACACTTATTATGTAATATACTATAATTTTTGCTATCAAATTATTAATAATTTGTTTTACTCAAAAACGGCGCATCGCAAGACCAAAACCCAAGAAAGCTCTTATCTTTCGAATTGAACGGAAAGATCAAAAATAATTTTATGTTTGAAAAAAACCATTGGCGTACCATTTTTTTCTTTAAAAATATCAGTCAGTGCTCGTACGCACGCCTCTGCTAGAACTAAAAATTCTGTTTGTATTGAAAAACATCACTGAAATATCCCAAGCAGTTTCGAAAATATTCATTAATATCCTTCTTTTTCTTAAAATTTTAACACCCCATATTTTTGCAAGGGAAATTTTTGGACCATAGTTTATAAATCAATGTCATTAATTTTCCATGTAGAATCACACCCTTAAATATTTGTTTGTCATTAAGGAACACCCTGTATAAGTGTTCGAAAACGAATGGGCCTTACTTCACAGGGAGACAGACCCCTTGAATGAAAACAAACCAAAATACTTTTCTTTAAGGTAACTTCGTCAATTTTCGAAATATTCGAATAAAATTGGCAGATAAATTTTTTATGTAGCTGTAAATAAATATATAGATAAATTTTTTACTTAAAACATAAAGATCTCTAACTAAATTTGTGGTTTATTAATTTTTTTTACCATTTTACTTATATCTATTTGGAAGTAAACATCTACTGAGATATTGGCCTCTAAATATTGTTTCTAGTCATGGGCTGTACGACTTATATTTTTTATTTTAAATAACTACATTTTTTACTTTTGATATATTATTTTTGTGTTTAGAAATTATATTTTATATAAATTATTTTATTCATTGAATGATGGTCGCTTGATTTCTTAGTTCAGAATATCAAACTACAATAAGTAATACACTTGAATATCAAGGAAAACCAATATAATTATAAGCTGTAGTTTTCAGTATTTTTTAAGAATTAATTCATTACACCGCCATTTACAAAATTCCTGAATTTTTCAACTGGATTTTAAAAGTGGAAGTATAATACTATACAACGTAAATATATTCTAATTTTCCAATAAAATGATGTGATAGTTGAAAAATTCCACCAAACATGCTCAAAAAACGTCCGAGTGCGCGTACGCGGTCGAGTGGTGGGGGAAGATCGGGAGATGAGGGGCAGTGGATATACAGGATGTAACAAAAACAAGGTTACAAACCTCGCCAGCAAATAGAACACTTAAAATTAGTAGGAGTACTTTTCTTTAATACCTTTCGACTACTTCGAGCTAATTACGTGAAATTTCGTATCTGGGGGTTTTTTGGGATGAGAAATTCAAATTTATCGACGATTTCGTTGTATCTTCTAGAGGACACCACAACCGGCCATTAGCAGAAACAACTTCTGGCTGTTTAAATTATAATATATGTTTTGTAGTATTATACTTCTACTTTTAAAATCCGGCTGAAAAATAAAAGATGAATTAATGGTAAATTGGAGTAGAAAACATATAAGCAACTGTCTTTTACACGATGGCATAGTCCGCTTGCTACTAGTATTTCTGTCATAAAATCACTGATTTAATGGCTCTATTGATTGGCCTATAAGTTTGACTAATTGGTCTTATCTTTTAATATGTTGCAGGAATCTGGACTGGTCTCTGCAGAGCGTGAAGTAATTAAACACCGACACCTGCAATCTCCACTAACACCGAAGTATTTTAGCACTAGTCTACCTTCAGCTAACTTCAACTCATTTATTTCGCTTTCGGCGGAACAAAGTTATGTACATCTTGCTCGTTGGGATTCTATCGATTAAGTTTATTAATTTTACAGTTTACAATTTCTTAATTATGTATATGTTTCATTATAAAAAATTCACCTTATCTCCTCGAATATTAACATATTTTCAATTATTACTTTTTCTTCTAGAATTTATAATGTAAATATGTTGTAGTGGAACTAAATATATATTTCTGCTTAAAGAACTATTTTAATTTTTTTTTGGTTTTTGAATTCTTGTCATCATTTACTAAAATAGATATCTAGCTAGATTAAAAATCACCGTGCAGTAATCAGAATGTAAAATATAAAATAAGACACCTTATCTTATAGAAAATTAATCGATAATTAAAAATTAAGTAGTCGTAAGATTTCTAAATTAAATAAAGAAATCAGAATTCATGGTAATTTTATAGATTAAAACTAAAAAATGGCACCGAAAAATAAAAATAGTATAAAGTAAACAAACAGTTATCATGAACCACTAAGTTTACTAATAGAAGGATATTTTCAATTTGATTTTTTTTCTGAAAAAGGTAAGTAACGCATTTTTTTAATCACCTTATAAATAAATAAGATATAATAAATATATTGGTGGCCTATGTATTTCGCAATGACTCTACAGTGTCCATGACGGATTTTAAGAAGCAAAGTAAAATATGGCCTCATTCATCTCGTTTTGTTTATGGAAACAACCTGTGTTGATTTAACCAATAAGGCTCAGAAATTTAAAGTTTTCAACTTTTTTTAACTATAAAGTGTTCCTTCTAATACATTAGAAGGAATACAATAATACAGGATCGTATTCGATGCAAAGTAATAAATCATTGCCTGTCAAGGGATCCAGTGTAGTACGATTTTAAGGGGTTTAGAAATTGAATAATTCTCTTATGCATTATGAAGGAATCAGTTCATGTCTAGCACCCCTTCCTCTATTCTCATAAACTATTTATTTTAATGTTAATTTTTTATAAATCCAATTTGTTTCCTAAATTCCACATATGTACTACATTTTACCTCTGTACGTGCCACTGTTTACTTGTTTTTTGGAGGCGGTTTCTGATTTACGACTAAGCTCGTCAGGTTAGTATTCGATATATAACCGATCAATTTGTACACTCGATGCACCTGGACGACTACAGCTACTACCAGAACACGGTGCGTGTGCAGCGGTATTTCAGATTTTACATTCAATTTCATTTTAAATTTGAAATGGTTCATCTTACGCTTCCTAAAAATGATGACATGATTTTCCTTTGATAAAAGACCGACAATTTTTTGCTCTACTTTGCATCGAATACGATCTTACTATAGGTCTGTTGCTTTATTTTATATTTTTCTCGCAATAAAATGCAACATTTCGTTTCACAATCAAGCAAAGCTGACAGCTAGAAGTTTATATTTCAACACTAACTTTTTTTTATCATAATAGTTCCACCCATCTGCGAGCATTTTGTAGATACCTACATTTAATAAATATTTTTTTAATTGGTAAAATAAATTATTGATGGCAATAAAGCCGACCGACCCTAAAGAGAAAATAGCAATAAATTTAAATATATTTAAAAAATCAAGGAGATAAGGGTGATGTTGACGTGAAACATTATGTGTATATATATATTTATATGAAAATTTATAATAAAGTAAATTTTAAATTGTTGAAATTATTACTATGGTATTTAAGGTAATTAGACACTTCAATTGCCTTTCAATTGCTGCTAAGTAAAAGAGAATAGTACTTAGTGTAGCTATTTGAATACTAATATAAACATTAATTCATTCCAAATATTTGTATATTTTGTATGTATTGATACTTAATTTTTGTACTCCTGGTACTAATGAGTATGCGGCTGATTTTAATTTGTTAGTAACTATTTACACTCATTAGTATAATGGAACATACATGCTTTTTTAAAAGAAGTCTAGGAATTGATAGATCTAACTAAAAAATATCTCTATTGGCAAAAACAATGAACAAGGTAATAAAACAATTTTTAAAAATGGGTGTCTTACTTTGTGTTTATTGAAGTTGGTCCCTAGTTGTAAATTTCATATTAAGCGCCACGTGCTGGTTCCGTTCAGTATAAAAGAAACAAAAGAAAAGTAAATGGACTGTATGAAAAAATAAGAATCGCATTGAATCGGCACTTACCAATTCGGTGCAGGTTTTCTTTGATGATTTCCAAGTTTTTCACAGGCACTGGGTGTTTATGTGGTTTTAGCGAAATTTTTAATTTGCGAGCGCTCTTTTGCAGTTAGGATACGTGCCTTTTCTTTTCTGCCACTTGTCATTTTCTTTTCTTCCTCTGATCGCTCGCGCACGCGAAATCGTGCCGATTCAAGATATGGTATTTTTATGAATAGAATTTAAATTTACGAAGTAACAAAAATAAGCTTGATGCTAATTAAGATTGACGCTAGTTAAATATAAATATAAGAAAAAGAAACTATTATAAATTAAACTTATAAACACTAGTGTTTAAGTTTTGCTAGAGTATATTTTATTAGGAGTGTGACAAATTGCAAGCACGGAATAATCCATTTCTGGACGTGTAATGAACGATATTTTTTATTATACTTCTTTGAAACATTACAAAATATAACTTAAAAAAAGACATAGGAAAGAAACTTACAACATTTTTATTTTCATAACAGTTACAGGAATAACAAAACATGTAGAGTAAGAATATTGAAAATTAACTAACTATTAATAATAACAGCTCCAACTGACTGCTGGTCATATTTTTAGGTCGTACAGCTGCATATTTAAGATGTAATTGTGCAGGGCTAAAATGTACATCCTTCATTGGTAATGGTGAAACTTGATGTGTGAGTTTTCGATCTCGTAAAAACACGACAGAAAGCGCTCATTATCTACCACATTTTTTCGACACACACCAAACATCCCAAATACTAAATTTGCTTTTGGTAATGGATATTGTTCATCTGGAGCTTCACATAAACATTTGGTTATTTGTTCTACTGGTAAAACTTTGGACTTGTTCGGTACATATCCTACAGCTTAACGCTTCAAGAAAGCAATAGTTTCTTTTATGGCCAAACAACTCTTTAGCATTGAGCATCGACTTCATATAATGTGGAAGATTTCATAGACTTAACTTTTTCGACAAAGTAAACTAGAAGAATATCGTCACTTACAGTTTTGATTTTGTTCAGATTTTGCCATTCAGTAAAATGTTGATATTCGTGTTCATATCTTGACCTGTATTTTACTGACAATAAATTCGCGTTGGCTTGTGCAGCTTTCTCTACGATACTTGTTATCAGGAATTACGGGATTTTCTTCTGAGTACATTTCATCGGCATAAATTTAATCGACAGAAAATAAACAATTCTGACAATACAGTGTTTGGTATGTATGATGCGTTTCCATGGTTACTCTCAAAGGTGATTTGTTTTAAATTAGTCTACGACAGATATGGTGGACAAAATGTCAAAAAATTTTACAGAAATGTATCTAAATATTCAAACATTTACGAATTAAAATACAAAATAGGTACAGGTTAAATATCAGAAAACATATAGACTTTCTTAAATTTAGTTTACTTTGCTGTATATTTCTATTAAACGTTAATTACTGCTTATCATAGCCTTATTCACTTCCAAATATCCTATGCAATCCTGATTTCGGGTCATTCACCTTCAGCTGATACCGTTTTTACTACTCAAAGAAAAGCCATTCACATAATCTCAGGTTTAAAATTTAAGAGGTGACTGCAGAGTACAGTTTAAGAATCTTGGTATTTTAACATTACCATGTACTTACGTACTCCAGTGCCTTTTGTACATAAAAGAAAACGAAGAGTCGTTTACTGTCCGTAGCCAAATCCATTCTCATAATACTAGAAACAAAAAATGACATAAACTTAAACTTTCACCGCTTTTAGGTAAAACACATAATGGCACATCATATCTGGGCATCCAGTTTTTTACTGCATTACCAGCTGCAATATGTCATCTCAACCCTACTTTACTTAAAAGAAAAATAAAACACTTTCTATTAACCAGCCCATTTTATACTACGCAAGAATTTTTAAAAAGTGATCTCATCCTAACATGACTAACTTAGACGTGGGCTTTGCACACTTTAGTTGCATTGTTTGTTTTTTCTTATTACATTACTCATAATCTTATTTTAATATGTATCATTTTCTGTTTGTTTGTTTTGTTGTCCTCTTACAAACATTTTATTTTAACATTTGACAACCATTTATTGCTTGTACTTGTATTGTTTTATTACAACTTTCTTTGTTCCTTAAATTATGAACTAGTTACGTGTCAACACTGTTATACGCGTGTGTGTGTCGTGTTGTATATTTTATTATTTTTTTTCATAATGATTTTATATTACTACTATAATTATTTTTTTTTTGACGTGTGTAAACACTTTTTGTGTACTAACACTAATAAATATCTATCTATTTTAAAGCCATATCGGTATTTTTATTTAGGGCACGGAAAGAATCAGAGATCGTGAAAACTTTTTTCCATGCGCTAGCCCAGAAAAGCTCATCTTACATTATTATTAATTCAGATGAAAATAAGGTGTTTTCAGAGAAGTATAATAAAAAAATTTTTATGAGCTTCATTAATCAGTAACCTAATCGAAATACATTTTCACAAGTTGATGTTTTTACCTAACTAGAACTAGGTCGATCACCAAAAATACTGCTGATGTGTTAAGAGACTAGTTTGTTAGATCTACCTGAAAACCTTCCAATTGGCTGAATAAAGAATTTAATAAATTACACAGTAAATAAGTAGGTACGTAGAATTCTTTATCCTTAAACTTTTGATGAAAAGTTAACATATACAACAGTTGCTCAAGTACATACAGAGAAAATCCCAGACATTACAATATTTAATTTTTATTTATTTATAATATTCAAATATTCAATAAGCAGGAACTGCAAAAATATAACACATGAGGCCTAAAAATGTTATCCATATTTAAGACGACAAATTATTTACTATCCAAATTCATCATTTCGTAGAGTCAAGAATTACTGTAATATATCTGTCTGGCTAGTTGGCCTACTAACTTCAGTGTGATGGGACAGGGGACAGGAGATATCGATAACTAAATTTTATCAATATTTATAACTTAGTTTATTGTAAGAAAACAAATATTTTATAAATTAATATATTGTATCTATAATTTTTTAGTTAGACCGAAAGTTTTGATTTAATAAACTTAATCTCTCAGAAATTAATACATTTATGTGGACCATTTTGGTGATGCATGTATTGGTACCTAGGAAACTATAAGAGATAGGAGAATGGTCAAATGGGAAAGTTTCAGACAGTTCTGTTGCTAACTTAATGGCGCTTGCAGATGGGTCCTAGCTGGTCAGGTTTTTGTTATTTTGAAAAAAATATAAATAAATGATGTTTTCGAAAGTCATCTGTAGTTTTTTTATTTAGAGAGATTTTTAAAATTTGAAAACATATTTTCACAGCAAGTTTTTTTGAGGAATTTCACTGTATATTTAAGATTTTCATTGTAACGTTTCGGTTGCGAGAAACCATCAACTTCCTTTTTTCTTATAGGCGCCATATTCTATTTTAAGCTAAGCGGGCGCCATTATTCCATGGCTAGAAATTGGCCTCAATGATTTGGGATCGACAACTAAGCAAATACAAAATTTTTTTGGATTTTCAATGATATAATATAAGAAAAAATTTCAGAAACAACCTCAAAAATCAAAATTTAAATATTTTTAATAAATCTAACACCGCACAATTTTTTAGAAGTTTCAAATGTTTGTAATTAAGCGCCATTAAGTTAGCAACAGAACTGTCTAAAACTTTCCCCATTTGACCATTTTCCTATCTCTTATAGTTTCCAACATGTACATGTATCACCAAATTAGTCCACACTGTATGGTATATATACAGGGTGTATCGCATAGGAATCAACACAGAGCAGGGGCATGTAGGGGAACCACAAATATGGTGATTTAACGCAACTTACCTTTATAGTAAGCTGCACCCCTGAGAAGTTATAGGCCTTGAAAGTGGAATTTCAAAGGACCCCGCACATTTTATATGGAAAACGGTCTTCCGGTGAAATTTGCTAAAAATTTGGGAAATTGTTCATTTTGTACCCCTGATCAAAAGTGTCAATGGGGTCGAAGCTCAAAATGCCCATCTTTAGGCTCTACGGCAATTTTTAGTGGCCAAAAACGGCAAAAATTCATTCAGCGTGTCTTCTCTTTCGCTTTATTTACATTCTTTCTCTAGAAATCCGCTTCAGTTATGAACTGCGAACTCTTGGAAAATCTTTGGCAACTCTTTGGCAACTCTTGGGAACTCTTTGAAAAAATGCATGAGAGTTCCGAGTTCATTGAAGGTTATTAAAACCACAAAATAATATTGAGACGGTGTGTATTAAATCTTGTATAATTGTGCATTCAAAAACCCTCTCACACAAATACATATACACACATATAATTAGACATGGACATATTCCTACATAAAATACTCACACGCATACAATTTAATGAAAACTTAAGGGACTGTACAAGCATTAAACATAATATTTAAAAAAATGAATTTTTGCCGTTTTTGGCCACTAAAAATTGCCGTAGAGCCTAAAGATGGGCATTTTGAGCATCGACCCCATTGACACTTTTGATCAGGGGTACAAAACGAACAATTTCCCAAATTTTTAGCAAATTTCACCGGAAGACCGTTTTCCATATAAAATGTGCGGGGTCCTTTAAAAAAAAATCTATCTGTTATACTGGAACTTAGAGCAACCAAATTACGGTGTTAGTGTACCAAGAACATTAATCGACAATAAGTAGAGTTCAATTAAAACATTTTAAAACATTGATCAGGGATGATGCACCATTAAAATATGACAGAATTTTTTTAACCCACTAATCAAAATCATCAAAAATTCAAAAGTTGGCTTCAACTTTCGATGAAGAATAAAATGCCTGAGAGAAAATGGTGACCATTTTGAGGAATTTCTATAACTTATCAATGCAAATTGTATTATTTCTGTTGTTTGTTATTCTATTAAATTGGTATTCCAACGTTTTTCCTGATCGTCAACTTTCGAATTTCTGATAATTTTAAATAACACAGCTACAATACGTATTATTTGTTATTCGTGTTTTTGTTGAAAACTTTAAAGTTTTTCCAAAACTAACAAGAGTAAGTAAAGTTTTAGAATTAAATTTCCCATAAAGTAATAATTTTTTTAAGTAAATTTGGTTTTTCTAATATAACTGATATATTGATTTTATTTGAAATTTGAAACCCCCCTTTCAAGGCCTATAACTTCTCAGGGGTGCAGCTTAGTATAAAGGTAAGTCGTGTTAAATCATCATATTTTGGGTTCCCCTACATGCTCGTGCTCTGCGTCAATTATTATGCGAAACACGCTGTATAATTAAAGTCAATGTCTTATTTGAATATTTCTCTTTTAAGTGCATTGGTCATAACAATATTTTCGATTTTTCGTAATATTTTCAGTACACGGAGTACCTTGAAAATTTGCACACCTATACCCTTTTAAGGTGGCAATTACAAATATGATAACTGTGTTGCAGCCACTTCTAAGGGGCGCTAACTACTCTCTTCTATCAATGTAAAAATAGCTTTAATCTTTTGAATTTTGAAAATCTTTTAGAATTACTCATTAATATTTTAGAGACTATAGATCAAATTTAAATTAAACAACTGCCATATTTGTAATTTCCACCTTAAAAACCAAGGGTTTGCAAATCATCAAGATGATCCGTATAAACCAACCAAATATTGTATAACAGATATGTTTTGATTTTGATTAACCTTGAGAAATTTTTAAGCAGTAGTTTGCTAACAATTGTGAAATTGGTTGTAATATTAATAACAAAATATTTATATTACTTAATTGTACAAAATGCCCAATTACAAAATTAACTTTAACGAAAATTTTTATATTTGTCTTCAATTTCCTTAGTTTCGTCTTCTAAAGTTTGCAGTTTGGCTCGAACTCGATGTAATATTTCTTCCGTTACACCATCTGAACTTACTTCGCTATAATCAGTATGCTTTTGTACTTCAACTGAAAATAAACAGAAATGCACATCTGTAGTTAATTATATTTTTTTGTATTGGGAACCATTATAGCATTTGAAAGAGAACAAAATTGTTCATCAGGTTGCGCAAAAATATACAGTGTGTTCCATTTACAAAAACAGTTAAGATGGTTTAGAGTCGACTAAATTATTGGGCATTAAGTTTCTACCATCCTGTATGAAACTAAATTATTTTGAAATTGATGTTGAATCCAAAATTTGAAACTTCCTTTTATTAACATAATTTTACTAACTTGCAAATGACCATTTTAGTTGATTGGTTTTCATTAGCAAAAATTGATATCATTTAATACCTCCCTTTATGTCTAATTTATTATTAAAAGTAAAATTGAAGAGAAAAAGTCCAGTAGTCACATCGCATGAATTCTGTGCTCTTTATAAGTTTATATTAAATGTATTGTTTTATCAATATTAGGCCATGCAAAACTCATTAAACAAAAATGAATAAAATGATATTGATAACGTGCGTTTCTAATGTGTTCTAACTATTCTTTTTCTACATTAAGTGATCTTTTAAATTTTCATTAAAATATTTAAAAAACTTATACTTAGTACTGAATGAAAAAAATTAAAATTACCTTCTAGCAGATGATCTCCATACAAATTGTTAAATAGTTCTTCAGTATAGTCTTTATTTATTGTAGAATTCAGGAAGCTTAGTTTAATTTGGCAATTCTCAAACTTACTTAAAAGATTTTTATATATTAAGAACAATTTTTGTAACATAACTTTTTGTATCTTATTTTCTTTTTTTAAAATCGTATTTTCATTTAGTAAGTCTTCAATTAATTTCATATTTTCCGTACAGTCTTTACTACAGTGTGGTAGCTGACATGTTACCTTGTCTTCTTCCTTGGGCATTGGTAAATTGTTTAGTTTTAAATTATCTTTTGATTCATCATTCTTAAATTTCGAATGCTCAATTTGTTTCTTCTGCAATAAGACATTCTCATTCGACAAATTTTCTTTGTTTAATACATTTTCCAAATGTAATTTTTCTTTATCATAATTTTCATTAATTTTTAGTAGCTGACCTTGTAATATATGTTTTGCTTTATGTAATTTTTTAATAGTACGATCTTTGAAAGTTAATTCACTTTTAAGCTGATCAATTACATCTAATAATTCCTTTTTCTGTTGTTGTCTTTTTATTTCATAGAATAAATTAATATTTTGACTAAGTTTCTTCACATAACAGTTGGATAAATTCGTAAGTGTTAAGAGTTCCTCAATTCTCTGCATGAAGTTTATTTCGGTGCTGTTATCTGAAACAATAAAATCTTGAAAAAGTTAAAACACTTGAATGTTTAAAATTACAAATATAATTTAAATATATCCCGCCCTCGTGATAAATTTCAACTAAGTATCTTAAAAAATAAAAAACAATGAAATTATTACTAAAAACTTTTTTGTTATTGCAGTTAACATCCTGTATCTTGAAAAAGGGCGTCCCTGTATCTTGCAAAATGGCGTCTAATGACATAAGAGAAGTCTGTATTTCCGTTCAAAAGAATCTGTAGTAAGTCTGTGGTAGTAAACAACTTCGCTTGTTTTTTTTGTAATACTCTGTACAAATACGTACTAAAGTAATTTTTCATTGGAGTCTATTATCACAATATTTTGGTAATTTTATAATATTAATTTATTTTATTTATTATTAATTTTATCATATTAAGAAAATGTACAAAGTAAAAAAATAATATAGTGTATATATGAGAAATAAAAGCATTGATACAAAAGGAATTATTTTTTGAAATAATTTATGAAATAATAGAATCTTTAAAAAACTTCTACATGTAGAATACTGCTGATAGAAAGTACATTAATAGATTTGGGCTTTTTTACAATCTGGTGGCAATTTCCTTAGGCTCTTAAATATACATATATATCTATCAACTACAAATTTAACAAAAATTTTTATATATTCACACCATATCTAAGATAAGGATGTCTAGTACTTTTTTCTGTCTATAAAGGTTGAGTAAAAAAAGTTTTTCCCAGTCAATCCTTTCCTTAAAATATATTCACCTTTTTATTTTCGTTCAGTTCATTCATTTTAGGGTTTCTTAGAATTGCAACGTTGCATAAAAAATTTGAGTCCACAGTGAAATTCTTTAAAGTACAAGTAAAGAACCCATATATATATTAAACAAATTCGCAGGAATCTAAATTACATAAAGTTTAAATTATTTATTAGCACTACAATAGCCAAGATTGTTGTACTCATTGGAACCCCCTAAAAACAGAAACAAATTCAAGAGGATATCAAAACAGTTAAAGATGCAGGAGTGTCTCAAATTAGAAAGAAGTTGCACCATTAGGGGGACCATTGAAAAATCGTAAACATATTTCAGATATACATATTTTTTATTAATATAAATATATTTTTTTTATAATTCTTTTAGTTTTCTGATATTGTCAGAGCTACAGCAAAAGGAAGTCTTTGTGAGAACTTTTTCTCTACTTTCACATAGAAATATCAGTTTTCTCATTCGATGTTTTGATTTAGTAAAAACAACATAATATTTTTCAAATACCCTGTCCCTGGCTTAATTTTTGAAAATACATATTTTTAATTCTGTATGCACTCATGACGGTTTAATTATGTTTCAAATACACTTTAGACATCACCGGGAATACAGGGTGTTTCTGAAATAAGTGCTTTCTTTGAAAAGGGTGATAGAGGGTACGAAAATGAGCAACTTTTATTAAGCAACTGATGGTCTAAAACATTACATTTTAAATTGAAAAATAAAATTCACATAAAGGTTTAAACGAATTTAAAGCCGTCCCTGGTGTGGCAACCAGCTGTACCTTTGATATGGAAGTTGCCACGCGCTGCACTGCTGGCGGTTTTGATGGTTTAAATTTTGTGTGTTCTAAAATGCTGAAATTTATTCAAATCTCGTTTAAAAGCAACACAAAAATTAAACGAATAAACGAATTACTTACCAATAGATGCTTTCAAACGACGGCCAAAATTAATCCGCATAGGTGTAAATACTCCCGGCATTTATCGCATTTCATTACCGGCAGCAAAAATACACTGTTGAAGATCTAATGCATCGGAATAGGTTCAGTACACGTTTTGTTTCATACACCCCCAAACAAATTAAAACATCAATTATCAGATTTCATAACTATCAGAAACATTATTCTAAAATGAATATTAAACTGCACAATACCTCTTTGTCAGACACCGACAATGCAATAACTTTTCTAGGCTTTAGATTAGATGCGTGCTTAAATTGGAAGGAACATTGTAATAAACTAATATTAAAATTAAATTTTTTGTGCTATCTGTTTAGAAGCTTAAACCCAATTCTTCGTAAGGAACAACTTATCAATTTGTATAATGTCCAAGTGGTATCCCGGTTGAGGTACGGTGTGTGTTTCTGGGGCAATTCTGCTCTACCACCAGATGTATTTATTGCTCAAAAAAAGATGTTACAATGTATAGCCAGTGTCCCGAGGTATCATACGTATAAAGGCTTATTTAAGGAGTATGGAGTGCCAACACTCACAGGAATTTTTATTTTTGAATTGTGTACCTATGTGTATTTAAATCGTTACAATTTTCCAACAAAAAGTACTACTCATGGAATAAATACCCGGCAGAAAGATGATTATCATATACCGTACTATAAATACAAAATATCCTTAAATTCTCCTAATTGTTTAGGTTTGAAAGTTTTTAGCCACTTACCAATGGAAATTAGGCAAATCCAAGTTTTTAAATCTTTTAAATATAGATTAAAACTGATAGATGTTTTTATGATCTTAATGAGTTTTTGTTGTCTTAGTTTTAAGTGATTAATTGACTATTCCTATGTATGTGCATATCTTAAAGGAAAATAGTTATTATTATTATTAGTATTACAAAAAGTCCAGAGGGTTCATATCCGGACTTCGTGCTGGCCAACGTACAGGGCCATTTCGTCCTATTCATTGATACTAAACAATATGTCCCAAAAGTATGGAAACAGCACAATAACTTTCGAAAAATGCATTTTGAGGAAAAATGATTCAGACAAAAGATTTAGGATTTTTCCCTGGCTATTCAATGGTGACCCTAGATTTGACCTTGACCTTCAAGGTTATTTCAAGGTCAAGTAAATTTTTTCAAATGGGATGCCCTACTTTTGACCCCGGAAATGAAGAGCGGAAAATTTTACGTTCAGATATGTCCTTGACCATTTTCCAAGATGGCGGATCCAACATGGCGGACGCGATTCCAAAAAATTAACCGATTTACGCCAAATTTGATATAGGGGGGTTTTTTGGGGTCGCTGACTACGAATCTGAAATCTGTTTTTGAGGAATTTTAGTCCAAGATGGCGGATCCAAGATGGCGGACGCGATTTCAAAAATCAACCGATTTTTGCCAAAATTGATATAGTGCGGTTTTTGAAAGTGAAGGCCACGGTCAAATCAAGGGTCACCGTCAGATAGCCAGGGAAGGGAAAAATCCTACGTTACTTATGGTAATTTTTTTTGCAACCCGTTGTTTTCAAGACAGCGCGCCAAACCATGCGTGACTTTGATTTGACCTTTAATGGTCAAATTCGGAAAATGGTCAAGGACATATCTGAACGTAAAATTTTCCGCTATTTTCATTTCCGGGGTCAAAAGTAGGGCATCCCAATTGAACAAATTAACTTGACCTTCAAATAACCTTGAACGTCAAGATCAAATCTAGGGTCACCATTGAATAGCCAGGGAAAAATCCTAAATCTTTTGTCTGAATAATTTTTCCCCAAAATGCATTTTTCGAAAGTTATTGTGCCATTTCCATACTTTTGGGACACGCTGTATACATGAATGTTTTTTACTGTTTTTTAATATTTGTAACTACAATATATTTCTCTGCATTATGTAATTATTAAGAATATAAAAAATAGAGCAGAAATTTTAAATTTTCTGAGGGTTAGAAGTCAAATTTCTACAATACTGAATCTTCCGAATTGTTAAAGATTATTTTGTATTTAAAATTCTACTACATTTTTTTTTGTCAATCAAACAGTTTTAGAATCATTTTTTATTATTCAACTGATAAGCTTATTTTCGATTAAAGAAAAATAACTCAAAAATGCTATTTTTCAAATTATATCAGTGTTTTCCTTTTGAAATACAATTACAAATCAAATGATTTTATCGAATTTCCAAAGTATTTAGTAACACCGATTTTCTAAAATTGCATATGCAACAAATATTACATACTTCAAGAGTATAATCTAGAACCCAAATGGTGTCGATTTAACTAAACTTGCTTAAACGAAAAATGTCGCAACAAAAGTTATAGGGTGTTAAAGTTTCTTTTTTTTATTTCTTGTTTTCTCCTTAACTCAGAACTCAGTGAACCGATTTGAACAAAATTTGCTGTTGGTTAGTTTGTCTTCAAGAAGTATGCAGTGATTATGTTCCTATATTCCTATATATTTCTAAGTATTTCTTAATACATACCCCATATTTTTTGGAAATAACTACGTATCCATAATAAACATAATAAATAACATGATTAATTACATATAAACTGAAAGGTGGCAGTAATAAAAGTCTACTAATTTATAATAAATGTTCTACATTCCCCCATTCTCTTCGATCCTTGATACTCTTAAATTGATGTATTCAAAAAAGTTACAATAAGTATCTCGTAAACGAGGCCCCTCATAAAAATTTTACAAGTGTGAAAAAAATAGTAAGTATCAAATAGTCATTCCTATTTTAGTCAGTAAAATTGAAATAAATAAAATGGCACAACTAACCAATAGATAGTAAAAAATACAAATTCAGTTAAATTAAACTAAATGTTCAGTATATGTACCATCTTCACAAATAGATACTCGGGCTCGTTTATTCAGAGTAACGAATATTCTGAAAAATATGTGATTTAAGCCAAAAGTGCTCTCCACTTGTACAATTCATTCTCTTAGCTGTTGTTTACTTAGTATTGAAACCATATAAACGAAATCATTCATAAAATACCATAAACTAAAGCTCAATGGGTTGAGATCGGAGAAATGAGCTGGCCATTTAACAGGTGCAAGCCGTCACCTGCCAATGCACCAATTAGGAAAGATTTCATTTAAATGGACATTTTGATAGTAATGTGGAAGAGCATCGTCAAGTTGAAATCATATATTTTGACAAACTGCAAGAGACAAATCATCAAATAAGGCCATGAAAGAGTTTTGTAAAACAAATAAGAATTCATTAGAATTTATACACGGTGGTAAAAAAAAACTTGACCTAAAAATTTTCAACTATTCCTGCCCATATGTTTAGTTTAAAGTATGTCTGATCGTGTGTCTCTACAATTGTTTGGATTTTCATCGGCCCATAAGTGGGTATTATGAATATTCATCACCCAACAGCATAACTAAGTATATGTTATTTCAGAAAATGACAGAACATCTCTACCAGGTGTTCCACATAAAAGTCCTCAAGTCTCGTTATCTTAGCAATGAAGAGATATTTTGATTTTGAAAAAAAAACAAGATAGAACTGTTCGATGGTTTCGTCAAGCAGTGCAACTTTTTTTTTCAGAGCAAATTGGAGATGACGCTGAAGTCAAAACGTCAACTAAACTGATGTCACGTATACAAAAAATTGCAATATCTCGTAAACTCGAGTCCCCAATCAAAATCTTATGATAAATAAAGAAATGCTCTATCTAAAAAAAAATATTCTAAAACCATAGGCCTACTAAAAAAAATTGAAGGGGTCCATGGGTACTACAACCCCCCTTTCCTCCATTCGTGATCTGATATTTTAGGCCAAAATTACACAGAAAATGTGCCGACATAAGATAAAAATGTGTCAAATCTCAAACAAATATCTCTAAAATTACAGGAGGTATCCAAATATAATTTTTAGTTTTGATTTTGACACCCCGTATTTTGAAAATGGGGCTTTAAAATGAAAAATGGCAAAAGAGAAGTCTCATTAGTCCATAGAATACGTGATTAATGGCTTGACCTACTAATTTGTAACACCCTGTATATTTATGGTTTAAGGTAATATAAAAATGTCAATGCTTGGATATAATTTCACTTTAATTTTTACATAAGTACCTTTGCTCTTTTGCAATTACTAAATAAATAAAAATTATATTCTTACCCGTAAGCATGGCATGTATAATTTTAGACAAATTTCCATCGTTTACTTCTGTAATTACTTTCGGAGGTCGACACATTAAGGTTATTAAACAAGATAATATTGAATTATTTTCTTGTGCATTAAAATAAATACTTAGTAATTCATCATAAAGTGGGTTACTTTTTGTCAAGCCAATCAAGTCCAGTATTTTAAAAATATTTTCTCTATCAAAAAATACATTGCAAAATTCATTCTGCTTTTCTTCATTAAAACGAATTGAATAATCCGGCAGAACACTGGTAAATGAGGTTTCTGTGTTAAAAATGGATAAAGAGTAGTAATACTTATTCTGCATCAAATACTCCGCTACTATCAAGTTAAAAACTTGATTAGGTAAATTGGTGGAGTGTGATTTGTTTTGATTAATGTTTCTTCCAATTGTCGTGTCTTTTAAAAGACTAACAAGTTTAAACCGTAAATGCATTCTCAGTTCTGTTAATACACCTTTTTCATGAAACCACAAATTCAGCATCTCTTGGAATTCATGAGGAGAGAGAATTTTAGTTAAACTTTTTTGGGAAAATACTGCTCTTGGATTATCCATTTTACATATTCACCATCGTTCGTAATCACAAGCTAATAAATAGCACTATTTATTTTTAATTTAAAACCAGGAGCTCCTCGTTTCACTCTCCTACTTTTGACAGATCTGCGCTTTAGTATGGGAACGCGTAGTAAGGTGCGCTGATGATTTGTCGTTGGGCCGGTGATTTGCCCTAAGTCACCACCCCAACGACACCCCCTCCCCCTGCCGCTAACCTTTTGTGTTTCAGAAACAGCCAGGATCAAGAAACGAAGACAACGACACACACACACACACACACATACACACCCCCATACCCTCCTTACCCTTCCCCTCCCGCGCTAGCCTAAGGGCCACCTTAGCAAAGAGCATCCCAGGCTGCATAGCCGCACTACCCTACCCAACCATACCACACATAAACATGACACTACCCCCGGGGTTTACACAGACGAGCCGGCGAAGCAAGAAGAGCGCCAGAAGAAAGGGCCCTAGCCGGCGGGGCCCAGCCAGGACAAAAGGAGGTCCCACAAAGCGCCTACACCGGCCGCATTTGCGGTCGGGGTAGACGACGGATGGGGCCCACCTACGAAGGCTGTCCAGGCCTACACGAGATGAGGCAGGATAAAGAGGGATAATCCCCCTCGATCCCAAATCATTGAGGCCAATTTCNTTTTTTAAATCACACCCGCACATCCACTGTTTTTGCGTATACATTATTGTTAAATTGTCTTTTGTAACTTTTACTACGGCTTGTTGCACTAACTTCAATATTTAATTCTGGTGTTGGCCTACCTAATTCTTTTATTTTTAGTTTATCCTCATAAGGCAGAAAACCAAATAAAGTTTTTTGTAAAAACGAAACACTATTCATTTTAATAATATAATATCCGTAGACGCCCAAACGAAAATATTCACACGTGTCCGCCAAATACCACGAACGAAATATTACTGCATTTCAGCAGCTTGGCGCTGTCGGTATTAGCGACACATAACTCCCATTTACGCCTGTACTGGGTCACGTGCCTGATTAGCCAATAAAAACAAAGGACGCATCTAATTGCTCGCTGTGAGCACATTTTGTATATGAGGTTGCATATATTAAGGTTATTAAGGGGCGTAGCTCGCGTCGTAATAAATAATAATATAAGCTCCCAGATTTATTTTAGCGCGAGTACATTTGGATTCTTTAAATATTTTGTTGATGTTTAATATGATTAAATACATAAAATTTTATGTGTTCTGCAGCTCCGCAGCTCTTATGGTAAAACCGCCACTGATCGTGGTTAAGATTGATAAAATTCCGATCAGTAAAAAATGTCTTACTATGATTTTGCGATATACACTGATAATTCTGTTCATTTAAAAACTAAATTAACACTACACGCAAAGAACTACTTTTGGTAAGAGAAATATAACAGACCCTTGAAATTAAACTTTCTTTACTGTAGCTGCCCGAGTACTTTACTCTAGATCGAGGGTAAGGTTCACGTGGAGTTTCCCCCATGTAAAAGATAGGGAAACTGGCGTCCGAGACTAACCGAAAAAAGGATTTATCTTCATAAAATATACTTAAATTTCATTGTCATTTTTTGAAAAATAAGAAAAATAAGAAAATATCTGATTGTACTATCAATCAGTTAATTATTATCAGATGGTCTCAGGGTCGGCCACCCATATTTTAATTTTTTATTTTATAAGTCTCATTCGAATTTTTTCGTCATGAAAATTTTCTTTGTGGACTTGGAACTTATCTGCAAAAAACAATATAAGTTCCACGCTTCATTATCAAAAAAATTGTTACTTTAATTTACGTGACTGTCAATTGCAAAAATAAGTTTTTTGTAAAACACCTTCTGACCTCTGCCTTGATTAGCTCGAGTTTCATCATTCTACATAAAACGTCTTCAGAGATTTTAATTGTCAGTGTTGCGAGAAACAACTACACCGAGGGCTATATGCCCCTACCGGCATTGAATTACTGTTTTGCGTCGTATCGTCTCAACAAGGGAATACAATGCATACAATGTATTTCCTCTCCCGCGTACAACGTCTTCAGAGATATTTTGGGAAAGGTATTTTTTTCAATTTTAACACCCCGTACATATTTCGAAAACTATTGATATGTTGACCCATGTTTAAATAACCTTTTTAAATTTAAAGAATCGCCCTTTAAAGTTTGTGCAAATACTTAATTAACATCCTGTTATTTAGAATTAATATTCCCAACTTTCGACGAAGATCACAGTATGAATCCGTTTAATACATCTTTAATGTTAATAGCAGAATTTTGGATCTTGTCATTGCAAATGTTTACTGTAGAGTACTCCGATCTCCTCAACCTTTACTATCTGCTGATCCTCATCATCCTGCTCTACATGTAAGCGTTTAATATATACAGCAAACATTCCAATATTTTTCCAGTGCAAAACAATCTTTCATTCAACTTTAAACATACAGATTTTCTTTTATTTTATATAATGAACTTAGCATTACTGATTGGTCGCTTTCTACTGACTTGTCGGTAAATGATATAATTCCACAGTTTTATAACAAAATAAATTATGCCCTACATGAATATGTTCCATTAAAAAGACCTACGAGTAAAGTTTATCCGCCCTGGTTTAATAGTCAATTGTTAACTCTCTTAAAGAATAAAAACCGTGTTTGGGGTTTATATAAAAAAATCTAAACAACTTAATGATTATATTAACTTTAAAAATATTCGTTCCCAGGTAAAATCTGCCAATAAGATTGTTTATACAAATTATATACTAGAGTCTGAAAATACAATTACGAGCGATTCTAAAAAATTCTGGAACTTTGTAAACTCAAAAAAGGGTTCTACTGGTATATCGTCTTCAATGTCATATAAATGCGTCTAATTGCGATAATCTCCAAGATATAGACAACGCCTTTGCTAGTTACTTTTCTAACTCCTTTATTAATTCCACCAATTTTGATTTAAATTCACAATACTATGTAAACGATAATGACATCCCACATATTCCTGAAATTACTGAAGATAAAATTTTAAATTCTATAGAGAAACTGAAAGCGAATATGACAATGGGTTCAGACAACTTGCCGGCCTTTATTATTAAGGTTTGTGCTTACTTATTTTCCAAACCGTTATGAACGATCTTTAATCAAATCCTTTAACACCTTCCCTGATTTATGGAAACAGTCTCGTGTGTGTCCATTTTATAAAAGGGGTAACAAGGAGGATGTTGAAAACTACAGACCTATTGCTATTTTATGCAACTTTTCTAAATTATTTGAAATTATTATTCGCGAACACACTTCTTTTTATGCTAAAAACTTAATTGTTCCTGAGCAGCATGGCTTCATGCCTGGTAGATCGACAGTGTCCAATCTTGTGTGTGCTACTCAATTTATTGCTGAGACTTTGGATATGAGTGGTCAGGTGGACGTTATATATACAGATTTCACTAAAGCCTTCGACAAATTAGATCATGGTATATTGCTTCGTAAATTACACAATTTTGGTATCAATAATTCTCTTTTACTTATGTTTAAGTCTTATTTATCACATCGTGTTCAGTCTGTGCAATATCGTGGTTACAAATATACAAATATTTAGTCAAACATCAGGTGTTCCTCAAGGGTCAGTACTAGGATCACTATTTTTTATTATTTTCGTCAATGATATAGCGCGAAACTTTAACGTAAAATTTTTAATGTATGCTGACGATTTGAAAATTTATACTGTCAACTCTGTATCTGATTGTAATAGGCTTCAGCACAGCTTGAATTTGCTTACCATTTGGTATGATAATAATCGGCTCCCCTTAAACGTTTCGAAGTGCAATGTAATATCTTTTTCCCGTAAAACTAGTTCTACTCAATTTAATTACAGCCTACGTGACTTGTTAGACCTGAGCATAAAGGACTTAGGGGTCATCTTTGACCCAAAATTAACCTTCTCTGCACATATTGCTGAATCTGTCACAGGTGCTTACAAAAACTTGGTAAGGACTTTAAGAATGTCTATATTACGTACCTTATATACGTGCTTTGTTAGATCCAAGTTGGAGTATGCCTCTGTGGTTTGGTCTTCCTATTATAATAGTTACATAACATCATTAGAAAAAGTGCAGAGGAGGTTTCTTAAATCGGCCAGTTTCATCTTAGATGGAGTCTATCCAGCTCTGGGATACCCTCAGGAGTTGTTATTGGATAGATTTGAAATGCATAGTTTAATTAGGAGGAGGGTTATGTACTCGATAATGTTCATGTACAAAATTGTCAACCACGATGTTGATTGCATTGAGCTTACAACACAAATAAATTACCGTGTTCCTAGAATAAATGCCAGATCAAATAGTTTGTTTAATCTTCCTTCTTCACGCACAAATATGTTGCGGTGGTCTCCTTTACATCAAATGCTTTTTAATTATCAAAATATGGAGAATAGCCTTGACATTTTCAATACTTGTTTAGCACATATAAAAGAATTTTCTATTCTCACAATTGAGTTATCGGATTTTTAATTTCTTTTTAGTTTTTGTATTACCTACTTATGTTGTTGTTTCTGTTGTGATATGATTGTTAGATATGTTAATTCTTATGTGACTACCATTTTGCTATTTTTTTATTGATTGATTGACCATTGTTTCTAATTTGTTTGTTCTTTTTGGTAATTTTTATTTTTACTTATTTTAAATGTTTATGTTTCTTGTGTTAACGTATATTTATTTTAGCTGTAATATTCATCCTGTAATTGGGTTTCTCCCGTTGGGTAAATTAAATTAAATTAAACAAAATATGTGAATATCCATAACGACAATGCTCTCAAAATTATTTTCAGTTCATTCACGGTACATTGGCTGCTGGACTGGAGCACGAAGTTCCATGGCACTGACTGATTTATACAAGACCTCAGGGGTACTTATACAGGGTGTTTGTAAATAAGTGCGAAATATTTTAGGGGATGATCGCCGAAGTTATTTGAAAAAAGTTCTAATAAACGAAGGTCGAAATATGCCTCGTTTCCGAGATAGTGTTTAAATTTTATTTTTTTATTTATTTTTATCAATTTCAAAGAGTTTTAAAGATATTAACTCGAAATTTGATGGTTGCACTTTATTTAGAAATATTGACAGCAACCTACTAGATAACGTATCAGTAGAAATTAAAAATAATGTTTTATTTTTTTCCTCAAAAACAGTGCATTTTACGAGAAAATTGAAGGGACCAATTTCATTCAGAATTGATGGCGGATTTCTAAAAAAATATCAAAACGGGATAGTCAGTGGCGTACAATTTTTTGTATTAAAAAAGGTTGTGGCATTCTCACACGAACGCCACTGGTGGAAATAAAAATATTCGAATCACTCATCAAAAATGTATATTTATCCCTCCAAAGCGTTTTTCAAATTTCAAGTCAATATTTTTAAAACTGAAGTAATTAATAAAAATAAATAAAAAAATAAAATTTAAACACTCTGTATCTCGGAAACGAAGCATATTTATAACTTCGGCAACAACCCCCTAAAATATTTCGCACTTATTTACAAACACCTTGTAGATACTACAGCAACTTCAATGTGTTGACAAAATATGGGAGATGGTAAAAAAAGTTAGTTGCTGCACGCACTAGGTATTTGTACACCAGAAAAAACTACACTCACTAAAGCCTTTCTATATGTCGACTCGTCGACTGTCGACTGAATATTCGCGCGCCAATATCCTTGGCAGGAAAAATGACCTCGGATGGAGCGGGGTCGAGCGGGATTATCGCCAGTGCCGTTCCTGGATCTTCTGCCGCCCCGTGCTAAAAATTAATTGCCGCCCTACTCTTGATGAAATTTTGAAATAAAAATACTGGTTTGAGTAAGTCACGTCAAAAATCGACACTCCATCATTTTGTGATATTTGATAAGGAACATTTCATGAAACAAAATTATTTAAAAAAAAAATAAAAACCTTAATTGTATTTAGATTCATATTTATTTACATGCGATAAAAAATAAACTTAAAAATAAATACACAACCGAAAAATCACAAAAATAAAATAAGTCTATAATATAATATCTAATAATATAATAAATATATAAATAAAATATATAATATAAAATTAAAGTAAAACCCTACGAGCTTTTTTAGAAGCAAAATCGTCTATTATATTTGATATGTCTAAGTTTTGACAAATTTCATGTTCAATTGAAATAGTGGCAAGGTTTGTCAATCTTTCTTGGGACTTAGTAGACGGTATGAAATTATTAATGAGTTTTAATTTACTAAAACTCCTTTCCCCAGAGGCGATCGTCACAGGTACTGTAAGAAATATTCTTAGAGCTACGGCTAAATTAGGAAAACAAGACGTAAGATCATTGGTGATTATATAATTTAATATAAAGTAGGGTTTGGATTCTTCAAGCGATGTAACAATGGCTTTAAAACATAAAATTTCATTATAGAGCTTATTTTCATTGATCTCTCGTTAAAATAAGTTCCCATTCCCTTGTTGCAAATAAGAATCTATATCCGAACATGATTTTCTCAAAAATTTTGGTTCCATTTCGTGAAGCTCGTATAAATATTTAAGTAAATTATTAGATACTTCTATTAAAGAAAATCTTTCTTGTAGTGAATTGTTCGTGGTATCTAATATACTAAAATAAAAATGTACTTTAAAATTCTGTTTTTGATCAATAATGGGCTCGTCTTTTGTCATGACACTTTTTTTTGACGTACAAGAGGAAATTCGGGCAAAATATTAACTTCTGCAGCTACTGTTAGCTTCTTTTATATATGAAATTAAAACTTTCATCAGTTCTTTTTTCACTAATATAGTTAATTAAATTTTTTGAGGCAGTTACACATTCGGAAATGTTAATTTTAGGATTTTGAGACATTTTACTAAAACAACATTAATTTCGGATAGAAAATCGTTCCAAATTATCAATGAGATAAATTTAAATGAAATAAATTTCTCCACTAATTCTTGTGCTGTAATTCTAGTTTTTAAATCTTTTTTTTCGTTTTCGATTATTCCATTAAGGCTTTTGTAAACGTTCTTATAATTTAAAATTAAAGGTCTAAGTGCATTTATTCTACTTTCCCAACGAGTTTCGCTTAAAGGTTTCAGAGTTAATACAAGTATATTTTGTTTCAAAACATCCCACCTACTACCACACAAGGGCCTCATGGCCCTACTAAACATAACAAACGCGACACTCAGACTAAGACACTTCCCTACCCGCTGGAAAACAGCAAGTATAATCCTTATCCCAAAACCCAACAAAGATCACACCATCCCATCCAACTACCGGCCCATTAGCCTGCTCCCGGCTATGAGCAAAGTGGTAGAACTGCAAGTCATTCCAGACGAGCAGTTCGCCTTACGACCCAATCACTCCACTGAATTCCAAATCCTTCGCCTTACCGAGCACATCACGGCGGCCTTCAACAGGGGACAGTACACTGGTGCTGTCTCCCTGGATGTCGCAAATGCCTTCGATCCGGTTTGGCATGGAAGGCCTACTGATGAAAATGCTCACCAACCAATATCCCATATCCTTTACCAAACTCATAAAATCCTACCTACACCACCGAAAATTCCGCATCCAAATCCAAGATTCCCTTTCCACCACCCGTCCCATGGAGGCCGGTGTCCCCCAGGGCACCGTCCTGTCCCCACATCTATACACCATTTACAACTCCGACATCCCACATCCCCCCAACACCAACATATACTTATACGCCGACGACCTGACAATCACATCCCAATCCGTAGATTCTAGATATTCCGTCTCCCTCCTCCAAAACTCCTTAGACCAACTTGAAACCTGGTGCAATAGGTGGAAAGTTAAAATTAATCCCAATAAAAGTTCGGCTATCCTTTTTACCAAACGAAAAATCCCACGAAACCTCGACAGACTGACACTATCCCAGAAACCCATCTCCTGGAATCGACAAACACGATACCTGGGCGTGACGATGGACCAACGTCTCACGTGGAAACCGCACATCGTGGAGACGGTGGCGCGAGCGAAGAGGCTGTGGAAAACATAGCCCTCCGTACGGCCACCGACGCGCCCTGGTACGTAAGAAACACATTTTTTATTAATAATAAAATATTTTGTGTTTTTGTTTTTTTTTATTAAAAAGTGTACAAAAGTTTATCGTGATCAGAGGTAGGTAATTTTTTTTATGAATGAAACACAATGAAAAATTTTAAAGTTGCATAATAAATCTCTATTACAAGAATTAATTAAAGATTGGTTTAGTAAAATTATTTACTTGTAATATATATTTATTGAATGAAACAAGAATACACAATTAATGGAAAAATGATTGCTCCTTCAGGTTTTGAATCAAGTTTCATGTTAGACATACAGGGTAAAAAGTTATTAACTAAATTTTCGGTAAAATTGGTCGTAAGTGGCGCCCTCTACGAGCAATGCTGAAATTACAACACGCATCTTATTCGTCGCCTAAAAAAATATAGTTTCACAAATTTTCAAGTTCCTAACCTACATATTTTCAGAATAATCGCAAAAAAACGATTTAAAATTTTAACTTTCAACACCCTGTATTTCCGAATCAACTTTCGGATAAGGCATGTTTGCGACAATGGTCACCATTTCACGTGTAGTATCTTCAGCTTTCGATTTTCCCATTGTTAATGAATCACCCTGTATCTAGGATATTGAGTCAAAACAAGGAAGTTGGAAGTTGGGTGAAGAGAAAAGAAGAGGGGTTTAGCTACAGGTGGGAGTAAACGGTCAACGTATACGCAAGTGCACTGAGACAAATTCCAGTTTATTCTGGGAAATTTTAAATTAGGACTCAGTTACACTAACATTAGTTTAATACAAATAAGAATTCACATTCGCAACTGAATAAATTTCAAGAAAGTAAATTCACTTTCTCCAGGGAAGCAATTCATTCGAGACGGATCGACAACTGAATAAAATGTTATTCCAAGTAAACTGTTAATAAGTAGAGACAACATATTTATTTGTTGCGGTAGCAAACACATTACAGCGAAACGCATTTTAGTAGCTAGAATATCCTAGCAAAGCGTCTCAATCGGATGATTTCTTTCAGTTTAATTGTTCTTAGTTTAGAATTTATATATTTTAACTCAGGAACGATGGCACTTTTTTTTAACAAACATTATTTATAAAATATTTTAGTTTACTTATATTTATTTGTACATTTTTCAGTTCCAGTATGGGTCAATAGGTATACTTTAAAACTGCTATATAAAAGTGTGTTAGATTAAAAACTGCTAATGCTATCGCTGGAGGAATTATAATTTAAATCACTGGTTGACAGATATAGCGTCAATAAAAATAAAAACATTACCTACTAAGATTATGTGAGTACTGCTTTATGATTCAAACGGAGAAGTATTTAAGCTCTTGATAATCTCGATGCCGAGTTTAAAACATGCGTTCAGTTAGTGTTCTTACGAGTGTGTCATATATATGTGTTGAACAAATTAATTTGAATAAGCTGCAGGACAACATTTTCTTTTTGACAAAGTAAGTCCATAATGACAAATAAGTTTAATAGTAGCGTATGATACGGCGCATGATACGTACAATTCGCGATTGCAAATAATTATACATATTCCCAAATAATGCAAATACATAACAAATAATTAGCAATATAATAGTTCCTTGATAAATCTCCCATTTTACGTAATGTAAATGATATGTAATAATGAACTTTAGATACTTTAGTCGTAGTTCCTAGATTATCAAATATTGCTCATGGTAAAACACCACAGCAAAACACTGTTATTAATAGAAAATCAATTTCCAGTAAAGAGCATATTTATCATATATACACTGTAAGAAAAGTTGGACTTATTTTCACTTCCTCTATTAGTACGAGTACAACTAAAATTTTTTGAGTGAAACTCAGTTTTAGTTCAAATATTATAAGAAATGTGTAAAATTACCAAAATGCCCAATATTGACCGAAAATGTACTCAATAACTTCACTCATTGGATTCACTCAGCATTCACTGAGACCGATTTATTTACAGTATCATATAATGTAAATAATATCATTTCGAATACTAATAATATGTTTTGAATAGACAATACCAATATACAAATTAAAAATACGTTGTGTTCAACATACCTACACATTTTAGTTAATTTTCTAAAATTTATGTTGTTACAACATCGTGTATTTGCTATACCTACGCATGCTCCTAGTAGAGGTTTTGTGAATTTTAAACACTTATGATACCTAATAATTATAGTTATACAATTATAACGAATGTTACATACTTCAAGGATATAATGCAGAACCCAAAATAGTGGCGATTTAACCAAACTTGCTTAATCGAAAAATATCGCAAAAAAGTTACAGAGTGTTAAAGTTTATTTTTTTATTTATTGTTTTCTCCTTAGCTCAGAATCCACCGATTTGAGCAAAATTTGACGTTACTTTAGTTTCTCTTCATGATGTATTCAGTGATTATGTTCCTATGTTCATTTTACTACAACCTTTTGTGAATATTCTCCTCTAACTTTTTTATACGTTTAAATTTTTACACACATTTCAGAAATATGTAGAGAATTTTATTCTACACAAAAAAAGTATACTTATCAAAAGTCGAAATTATGCTCGGTTGTAAAGATATAATATTGTCACAATGAAATATTGTCACAATGAATTTACGAATTATGAAATGAGAGACATGATAGTGGTATTGTACAGAAACATTTAAGTGGACGCGCTCTTAAGGGCATATATGAAGAACTTTATCTGAATCGCAGACAGCCTTCTCGCATACATTATTTGCTTCTTTATTCGCCAGATTAAGAGAAACTGGAAACTTTCGGTCTAATTCACGAAATCACGTTCAAAGACGAAGAACAAATTCTAGAAAGAGTAGAAGAAAATCATGAAATTAGTATTCGTCGTTAGTCAGCAGTTACAAAAGTTGACCTGAAAACCGTTTCAACTTACACGCAGCAGTTACAATATTTCCATTTTCACCTTGTACAAAATTTGCTTAAACCAGACCGTCCGCTGAGAATGAGAATAACATTTTGCGAACGATTTCTCTATGTACATAACAGAGATCACACTTTTCTCGGGAGAATTGCTTTTACAGATGAAGCTGTTTTTACCCGTGGAGGTGTTTTTAATTGGAAAAACTCTCACGTGTGGAGCGAAGAAAATCCACACGCAATAAAAGAGCATCCCTTCCATCACAAATTTTCAACATTGCATGAACATCAAAGACAAGAGCTTATGTTGCTATAGGAGTCAATTTTTTACTAACCTTAGAATGCTTATTCATAAGGCTATTATACAATGAACATTAATTTATTGGTGCATTTGGTACAAGAACAAAGTTTTCTTTCGAAATTTGCATTAGTAAACTTCTAGCCGAATATATGTTTCACATAATTGTAATGTGATATTTTCGATTCAGTAATAGTTATTTTTCAAATTATGTTAATTTTATATCAATGACAGAATATCCAGATAATTAAAGTGTAGGTAGGTAGTGAATGTCACAAAAAAATTATCCAAGAAAACAATTCCCAAATAACACTTCTTGCAAATTATTTTTTAATATGTATATTTTTAATTAATGGAACACTCACTTTTTAAATACCATATGGATTTTCATGCAAAGATTACAATGAAGAAACTGTTTCCAAAATTTTTATATTGTTTCATCATTAACCTTAAAATAAAATGTTAGTCAACATAATTTTTTACGTATTTACATAATTTTTGCTTTATATTTATATAAATCCCAAAGTTAAAGGGCGTAGTTGCGAAAAAGATGTAATGAATAATGCATTAACGTGGAATGTAAAGTTATACGATTTTAAAATATGTTTTATAACCACAATAATAAAATAAAAATCATGGAATACCAAATTAAAAAATTCCAGTAAGCTAGCTAATACACCGTAATAATTTTTTTTACTACAAACAGATTATGCAATAAGGACAGTCATAATTATTATACAGGGTGTCACCTAACGAATGTTACATACTTCAAGAGTAAAATCTAGAACACAAATGATGTCGATTTAACCAAACTTACTTAAACGAAGAAAGTTACAGGTGTTGAACTTTCTTTTTTTATTTCGTGTTTTCTCCTCAGACCCTCAGAACTCAGAACCTAGTTCACCGATTCGAGCAAAATTTGTTGTTGCTTAGTTTCTCTTCATGAAGTATGCAGTCATTATGTTCCTATTAGGTTAAATCGTACAGGGCGTTTATTTTACTACAACCCTTTGTGAATATTCTTCTGTAACTTTTTTGTACGTTTAAACTTATACGCTCATCAGAAACAGGTAGAGAATTTTATTCTACACAAAAAATGTATACCTATCAAAAGTCGAAATTTTGCTCGGTTATGAAGATATTACAGAAAATATTTACTAACACATAGGTACCCCATATTTTTTGGAAATAACTACGCGTATCCATAATAAAATAAAAAGTCTGCTAATGATAAATAGGTATTCTAAGTGTACGTATTCCCCATTCTCTTTGACACATTTTCTTAAACGTTTTATGAAACTATTGAGAATAGAAAACGAAACGTCTAACATGTACGGCGTGTTTTATTCTACGCCAAAGTTTGCTCCCGTATTAGGTGTTCCTTTCAAATGGCCCCAAAAGTAAAAGTCTAATGGATTAAAATCCGGACAGCGACTACCTCGACCAATCTAACGGTTTGGAAATGCTTGATTTAAATGATCTCTCACCAAATGGCTGTAACGAGCAGTATTAATTGATACTTTTTCGACAGCCCCAGGAAGTTCTTGCTAAAGGAAAATAATAGTCGAATTTCAGATTTTTTTTCTCTCTTTCTAAAAGGAGGAAGACCTCTAAGGCCGGTTTTCGGCCCCTTTTGTTTATTAAAAAAAAAAATTTTTTTTTCGGCCAGTAAGTATAGGATAAACAGTCGATTTGACCCTAAACGGAACCTCAAATACCCCTTACTCCATCTTATTCACACCACAGTCCCTATGATAAAATAATAGGGTAGCATAAACGCCTTGTGACTAACTATTTGTCAGACTACTACCCTTGAGCCCTTTTACATATTAATTCGCTCATACTCTGCCCCCCCTCCACCCCGCTGATTTTATTGAAACTACTCTTAGCGTTACCCAGAAACAACGACATGGACGTGGTAGGTATTTGTTTCTTTTGGGGTGCTTTATTAACGTGAGTCCCCTTGCCTCTCACTGGGGTGCTTTATTAACGTGAGTAAATTTTTTTTTTTAAAAAGACAAAAGGGGCCGAAAACCGGCCTTAGGGGCCCTCCTCCTTTGTCTTTATAATAAGTAGATATTCAAAATGACCATCTTCGTTTTCCAAACATATATTTACTTTATGTTTTATGCACTCAAAAACGTGTTCACGATTAATCGGAGTTATAATGTTTATTTCACGTTCAATTACTGCTTCCAGTTCTTCAAATGCTTGAAGAGGATGTAACCAATCTTCACCATAACCATAAAATTCCTGAAGATAGTTTCTGCTGCAGTATGTGCTGTAGCTCCATCTTGTTGAAAATACCCATGCTGCAGTTTATCGCCATCTCAGAGGAATAAGTAAACAACTCCTCGAGATCGCCATGCCCGGGTAAAATGTGACGGTATTGTTCTCAATTTATTACTTGGACGTATTATATCTCTTCTTGAAACTGCTACCCATACCGAACTTTTGAGGATGTAACGTTTTTTCAATAAAATTGTGCGGATTTTCTGGGGCCCAAGTTCTATAATTGTGACTATTTACATAACCAAGATAAATGCTATGCTATGCTATATTATCAATATAAAATGTACAATAATTATTTAAATTTTAATCAAAATTTTTCAAAATTATTTTATTAATTATTTTTTAACTTTAACAGCTTTATGTTAAAAAATTTACAAAATTTAAACTATATTAGATATATCACAGTACCGATTTGAGTAGATAACTGCGAAACAGGTTTCTTAGGACTTCACACCATTTGTTGTCGAATATCTTCAACAACATTTTTTGTTAAAACAGTAAATCTGTCTATCACTTGCCCTTGCAAATGCAGTGTTTTTCTTCATATCTTTTAACAAGGGTTAATTTGTGGTTTTTAAACACACCATATACGATATTAGCAGCAGGAAGGTTTTAACAAATTGTTCCATGTAGGATTGCAAAGAGTACGACCTGGTTCCATCTGCGTTCCGTGTACCACTGCGAAAATGTGCTGTCAAAATAAATGCGTCTTGTTCCGGTGTAAAAGACATTTCTACACAAATTTACAAGAAATAAGAAAGTAACAAAATATAGATAACCTTAAAATATAAATATTCATTTAACTTACATTAAAAATGAAAATAACATTTTTTTTTCTACTCAACAGACAAAGATTAATTTGTAGAAAAGCACAGAAATGCTGGTAAATACTGCTAAATTATACAAACAAGAACAGGCATTAAACATAAAAGGTTACGAACGCCTCTGGATTGACATTTCATCTAAGGTCCTAGTTGGTAAGTTTTCTTTAATAATTTCTAAAATGCCAACTTAAGAAAGTCAAATTTATTGAGCGCCAAAACAAATCTGGTCACGTGGGACTCGAACATTAATGAAGGCACTGTACAAATCTATAATATTCCGTTATGTGTTTTATTTAATAATAAATTTTCTGATGTCATTGTTTTGAGAGTTCGATGAATTGAATTAATTTTAACGTATCTGTTTATAGTGAACGCTACTGTAATGAACATTGATATAGATCTATTCGAGATAATATGACAAATTAGAATTAATAATATTTTTTTCAAATAAAATCTCTAATAAAGAAACTAAATTTATTTTCACTTGGTCTTTTCCGTCAGAGATGCCATGAAATTAAGATATTCTTTCTTTCTATAAAAATGGTTTCTCAGAGTACCTACCGCATACTAAAAAAAAATGACTGAATGTTCTAAGCGAGCAGGGTGTATCCATTTAAAATATCACATTTGTATAATGATTACGAGATAAGATTAAAAGTTGTTGAATTTATATTCTCTATTTTATTTTATTTTTTGATATCACATAATGTGATATTGTTATCGGTTATCGGAAATAATATGTTTTTTTTTTAATAGTGTAAATATTAGGTTTGGTTTTGCAGCAGTACTAAACTGTTTTCAAGATATATTTTTAAGGCCACTTACGTAACAAGGTCACAAATCAGGATCAGGGACGACAGGGGGAAGAATATACATAAAATTTCACTAACTGACCCAACTGTATTAGCATTTAAATCACAACGTTTTTAGTTAAGGTAATTTACAAATGATTGATTGTGATTGTATTGACTCCATGTTTATATCCATATCGAAAAATGAAGTAACAGGTGGTATATCTTATGGTCGTAAACACTCATTAAGAATTGTCAGGCACAATGACTTAAAGATCAGATTGAAATTACTGTCAACCTACAAAATTAGTAGCTACTAGCACTTGTTAAGTATTGTAATATTCGCGGCACGATAATGTATGCATTTAAAAAATATTTTTTTGTACCCAAACCGTTCATTTAATCAAAATTCTATAAGAGGCGCAAAAAAATCCAAATAGATAAAAAATGGTTGCCATTATTGCCCAAAAGAGGAAAAGTTATGAACGGATATTATCACCATACATCAATTTTGTAGGTGTTCTAGGTTTTAAGAAACGCTCTGTATAACACCAAAATGTGTAGATTGAAAGCAAAAGTCCACATTTCAAAAATAATCAAAATTGATTAACAGGTATTCGAGTTATTTACAAAATTCAAAAAATTTTCACCAACTTTGAGGCCATCTAGCGGCTAAACTAAGCGATTTCATATATGAGTGAATTAGCCTAGATCTGCCTATTTTAAACCCACAAATCTGTGGTCTTCCGTTGTACACGTTATTCTGGGACACCCTGTATATGTACGCATATGTGTTTTGTATTCATAGTGACATGAAATTATATTAAACTACTATTATTATATTAAATCAAATGTATATGTACAGATAACTGCCGTTTAAGGAAGCACAATCATCTAAAATATGTCAAGAAAGATAGAATTCCTTTTTTCTAAAGACGAGATGAAGAATGATGTACTTCAAGGTACCGATATATACGGTACTGTTATAATACAGGTTCCGAGCGGATTAAAAAAAATCATTCACGTTTCCTATCGGGATCGTGAAGCCACAAAAATACCAAGCTGCCATATACTTCTACTCTAAAGACCGAACTTCACTGAGGCTGTCGGGTCCAAAACGTAGTGCAACAATGACTACTCTCATACTGGGCTGGTATACAGGGCTGTTATTTTCAAACGCGATTGCAGGCGAAAGTGAAATGCGGCCTTAGAGCTGTCATACAGTAGCCCTTCCAGGAGGCGCAGTAAACAAAGCTCCTCAAGCTTATAGGCGTTCTACTAAAGCTTTAGACAATAAACATTAATGCCTAGCCTATACATACATAAAATACAATGATAAAAACATACCGTCACTAATTAAGTACCAGGTTATTTTGTAATAATAGATAATTAAGTCCTCTTGACAAATTTAGAAGGTATAATAAAAAATAGTTAATATTTCATACATCTATTAAAAATTAGATTGAAAAGTTGCAATTTTTGTGCAAGTTAAATTACAAATAAGTTAGACAAAATACTTAATATAAAAAGTTAGTAAATCGGAAGACTAAAATTACTTATATATGACAATCAAATTTACAAAAATGACATGAAAAAATGACAAAAATGGAACTAGTGATCTGGTTACACTAAGTCTCTTGGCCGACAAGAGTCGCCTCACCAACATAGTCCTGTAGGGTATGTTCAGTCTCCCATCACTTTTAGTGCTAGCTGGACAGTAGCCAATGTAAACAAAACATCACCCTGAATGTGACTAAATAAACTTGAGCTCAATAGGCACATCTACAATAAAAAATTACAATTAAAAACTAGGAAAAAATTGCAAAAGCATTAGCTGACCACGCGAAAAATAAAAGTTCTGATAGAATGATGCTCATTTACAAAACTGAAGTTCTAGCAAACAGAAGTGAGAAACAAATTCGATTTTAAATTTAACAAAGCAAATTAAACAAATACGAGTGATTATTGCAAATAAAAATCACCAAAATTTGCAAAATCCGTTGTAATAAACGTTACTAGAATCTGACAAAAACCAAAGTTAAAGAGTGTGGTTACATTATTCTAAATATGTACAAAGTTAATTTTGTTATATTAAGTCATGTTAAAACTGACTAGATGCACATTTTGTTTACAGAAACAAGAATGGCTCTAAAATCCAGCGAAAAGATAGTTATTGCTGAAAATAAAAAATCAAAACCGAGAAGACTAAAAGTAGGAGACCCCAATTTTGTGCCTCCCGATGGCGGTTGGGGATGGCTTATTGTTTTCGCTTGTGGTTTCAGTAACGTAAGTACCTACTATTTTCTATTTGCTATTTATCTAACAAAAAACTGAATAATGAAACTTAGTACCTATTGATTTTCATCATTTCCTATTTTCTTTTTGTAAAAAACAATTATTTTGTATTTTAGCCATAGTAGTACAAGTGAACAGTGATAGTGAACTAAACATTATGTTCAGACTATCCAATTTGAATTGCTATGATGTAGTTGGTATCAACAGCCGATGTCATATACAGAGTCGCTGATATGTATGGAAAGGGTCGATTATCTCCTAAACTAGAATAGCTATCGAAAAATCGTAAGATACAAACGATTTAGAGTTTTTTTAAAATCTATTACAATAAAGAAAAATTAATTGTACAGGATCAGTCAAAAAGTCACGACGGAACAAAGTTGCTTTTTCTTTAATGGAATACCCTGTATATAATAATAATATAATAATAATAATATGTCTTTATTAAGGCGGGGCTCAGCTAAAGCTGCTTATGCCCAACCTGAAAATATACATAATAAAACATAGTAGTACATCGGATATAACATAACCTAAAATTAAATCTACAAACAATTGCCATCGTAGTAGTAGTACACTGATTTTAGAATTTATGTTTTGTTAATTTAAAACTATTATATAACATTTTTGTATTTTGGTAGTAGATAATATTGTAATATTGCCGACAACATAAAAATCACACATAGATCTCACACTGGGCTATTAAAAAATATTTTAACATGTGATTTAAATTTTGTAATATTTGATAACATTTTAAATTCAAAAGGTAATGAATTAAATAAAGATGATGCATAATAAGTAAACGATTTTTTGAATATGGAGGTGGAGTGCCTCGGTACATGCAGAAGAAAAGGATTTCTTCTGGATCTGTCATAAACATCTGCCGCAAAAATTAACTTATTTTTCAAATACACTGGGATATTTCTAATCATAATATTTTGTACAAAACATGCAAAATGGATATCTCTCCTAATGTTCATCTTCAACCAACCATTTTCAAAATAACTGGGAGTAACATGGTCTCTTCTATTTAGATTAGTAGAAAATCTCATGCAAGTATTTTGCAATACTTGAATGCGATGTGCATCGTGCGCTGATAAACAGGGACCATATACAACGTCACAGTAATCAAACATAGACAGTATTAGAGATTCCGTTATTTTCAATTTAACTTTTGTACTTAAAATGTATTTGAATTTGTACAAAGATTTCAACCTGGTATAAGCAGCCTTAATTAAATTATTAACATGATATTTAAAAGACAAGTTTTTATCTATTGTGACCCCAAGACTTTTACAAGAATTTTTTATTGGCAGAGATATATTGTTTAAAAATAACTGGTTGTGTAAATCTACTTTATTTGTCTGACCATCGGTTCCAACGAGTAAAACATTTGTTTTATCTGGATTTAAATTTAGCGCGTTTCTGATAGACCAAGCATATATGTTTTTCAAATCTTCGTTAATCTGATTTATGGATAATTCAACATTTTCAGGACAGAAAGATAAATACACTTGACAATCATCTGCGTATGAATGTATATTACTCCTTATTACCCCAGGAATATCGGCTGTGTAAATGACAAAAAGTAAAGGACCCAAAATAGACCCCTGCGGTACGCCACTCAAAATATCAAGACAATTAGAAAAAATAGAATCCGAACCTACGACTACTTTAGTTTGCTGCTGACGATTTGATAGATACATGCGAAACCACTCCAAGGTACCTGTTGATAACCCATAATAATTTAATTTAGCCAATAGCAAGTCATGATTTAAACAGTCAAAAGCTTTAGAATAGTCTAGCATGATAAGTGTTGTTACTAAGGATTTGTCCATTGCCTGTAACATATCATCAACAATATCAGTAAGAGCAGTAGCAGTGCTAAAACCTCTTCTGAAACCTGATTGTTTACAAGGAAGTATATTAAATCTATCAATGTGAGCCTTTAATTGATTGTATGCAATTCGTTCAAGTATTTTAGAAAATATAGGGAGTACACTTATCGGTCTTAGTTCATTATATGAGGCAATATTATCTTTTTTAGGAATAGGTGTCACAATCGCATGCTTCCAACGTATGGGCACAAGGCTATTTTTTAGAGAAAAATTTATAATGTGTGTAAGTGCATCACCACAGAAAGGAAAACATAGCTTCAGCATTTCTACTGTTATGCCATCCACACCAGAAGCATTGGTTGTAATATTATTTAGAACTGATAAAATAATATTCTTGTCCACAGTTTTAAACTTAAAGTTATCAGTAACTTTTTCACATTTATTATTATTAAAGAAGGTAACTGTATTTGGGTCTGCTGCCAATCGGTGCACTGACTTTATAAAAAAAATTGTTTATAGAATCAGGATGTTTCAGATCATCAGGTATATTTAACAATTTAGATTTTTTATGAACATTCAATTTGCGTAGTGATTGCCACAGAAGCTTTGAATTTTTATAATTCGAATTTAATTCATTTTCAATATATGCTTTTTTCCCCTTCGAATAGAGGCTGTAACAAAGTTTATATTATTCCATATTTCAATTCTTCTCGACATTCTAATTAAAGAAAAAGCAACTTTGTTTCGTCATGACTTTTAGGCTGCTCATGTATACCTAATTTTCTCTATTGTAGTAGATCTTAAAAATCCCTAAAACGTTTGTGTCTTATGATTTTTCGATAGCTGTCTTACTTTAGGAGATAATCGACCGTTTCCGTACATATCAGCGACCCTGTATAGATGGGGTCTTTGGTGTTTGATGCATTGAAAATTGAAATGTTAATTCATAGTTAAATGTCGCGGTTTTACTTTTTCCATACCTATATTTTGAGGACTGGCGTTTCTACCGAAATCCTCATATTCCGCAGGCAGTGCTAGGGCTCTCGTCCACTGCTCGTTTGCTCTCATGATATCATCTTCAATGGTTACAGGAGAAGAGCTCTTCGCGCTAGTCGGTTTTTGGTCGGCGGCGAGGTCCATGCTCTAATTTATTCGCCTATAACCTGGATACGTCCTCGGAATGGCACTGGTTTCACTGGAAGTTCCAGTTGAGCTGAACTAAAATATTTTTGAGCATGAGTAGTCTGGTATCTATATCGCTATCTTTGTCAACTTTTCCTTACCTACTTACTGGTCTGTAGGATTTGCATTGTCTAAGCACTTTTGTAGGTCTCCTTAGAGTACCTAGGGTTTAGAAGCTTCTTCTTTTATCCCTTATGATCCTCGCCGCAGATAAAGAAAGTCCTGAGATGATTGATACTTTGAATTTGGTATCCCTAAGGCTCAGAAACTCTTGGGCGGATTGCAGGTTAGATTTAGTATCTAAACCTTGAGCAATGCGCTCGTAAAAATTTTTTAACAATATTTTAAATTTGAGAAAATCTTTACTTGTGATATTTGAATAAAAATATAAGATTTTAATTTATACAGTTACGTGTACATAATGCAATAAGAAATAAATTTTCAGCATACAAAATGTACCGCCCCTGGCTAATGAGTTGTACCAGAGTAGACATTCAAACACCCCCTTAATTGCTCCGCGGGGTCCTGCAGCGATCTTTGCTAAATTTGGACATTTTGTCTCTTCGGGTTTAGCGATTTTTGAAATCTGCTTGACTCGTACTGGTATCTGGGATGTTGTTTATTGTTTTAATCTTTATGTTGCCCTTCTTCAGTTCAAATTTTTATTTCCCAAAATTTGGAACTAAGGCGTAGGTACCGCGCGTCGTCGGCGGTCATTCTGTCACTAGCAGTGACCTCCCTTGGTATCGTCCGATGCGACTTTGGTGATTGGAGGCGATTTTGAGCTTTGTGAAATTAGGCCAGTCATTATAGCTTTTTTTTCGGGGAAAAAATACTATTAGAAGTTTTTTGCGGAATATTGTTCAGAAACGTGTTATAAACAAAATATCAAAAAATCAACTCGAGACTAGTTGGGAAACTTTGTTAAAACAATGGTCAAAGTTATGGAAAAGTGGTTTTTTGATTTGCGTAAAAAAACTGTTATTCATAAAGAAAAAAGGTTTATACAAAAAAGGTAGGTATTAGATAAATCTGTAAAATAAGACAAGTCCGATTAAATTCCGATAATTTGTTTATGCGCAAGAGCTCAAAAATGGTCGAAAATGGCCGTTTTGTTCAATTGCTAATAATTAATGCAATTTTCATCGCAGACATTTCTAATTCAGGATTTTTTAAGGTCTTTGCACCCTTAATAAGTGGTAAAAATGTTAATATTTATTGGATTGTTAAGATAGGTAATTATTATAGAATGAAATAGTAACGTCTATAGTTTAGTTAGTACTATTTTTCTTCGAATTTAAAAAAAAATGTTGTTCTAAGTTGATTAGAAGCTGAGACATTTTTTTTTTATTTAATCGCAGTGTCCTTAATGATTAAGAGCCGAAATTTGGAGAGAGTACCTACATTAAGAGCTATATTTTCATGTCCTACATTAACATTAAGGTGAATTCAACTATTTAATTGCAAAAAATAAGATAGCGGCGATGCGTTCTATTACTCGGTCTAGCGAAGGAGTGGGAAGAGCGAGGCTAAATAAAAAATTAAATCTCGGATTGAAATAATGTTAATACAATAGCTTCAATGCTCATGAATTTTCGCGCTACCACAAACTAAAAAAAAGAATCATCTCGATAGGTTCATTATTAACCGATATATATGTCTAATTTTTCCAGCTCCATCGATTTGAAGCCGCTCGATCATTTTCCTGCGCGCAACCAGGTGCGTAGCGCGCATGCTCCGCCTCGCTCCCCACGCGTTCGCTAGACCGAGTAATAGAACGCATCGCCGGTATCTTCTTTTTTGCAATTAAATAGTTGAAATCACCTTAATGTTAATGTAGGACATGAAAATATAGCTCTTAATGTATACTCTTGCCAAATTTCGGCTCTTAATATTAATAATTAAGGTCTCTGCGATTAAATAAATAAAAATTTATCTCAGCTTCTAATCAACTTAAAACAACGATTTTTTTTAAATTCGAAGAAAAATAGTACCAACTAAACTATAGAGGCTACTATTTCATTTTATAGTAATTATTAATTACCTATCTTAACAATTCAATAAATATTAACATTTTTTCAGTCATTTTTAAACAAATTAAATTTGAAAAATTAAATTCTCAGTTAATGCATACAACTAATGATCGAAACTATACAACGCCTTTGAGTTTGGGAAAAATCAATTGAAAATAGCATCTTCTTAGATAACAAATTCCGCCAACGCCAAACCAATGAAGCTTTCGGGTTGAAATTTTTACCATTTATTAAGGGTGTAAAAAGCCTCAAAAATCCTGAATTACAAGTGTCTGCCATGAATATTGCATTAATTATTAGCAATTGAAAAAAACGGCCATTTTACCATTTTTGAGCTCTTGCGCATGAATAAATTATCGGAATTTAATCGGACTTACCTCATTTTATAGGCTTAATACCTACCTTTTTTGTTGTATAACCTTTTTTTCGCTATTAATAATAGTTTTTTTACACGAGTCAAAAAGCCACTTTTCCATAACTTTGACCATTGTTTAAAGAAAGTTTCCTAACTAGCCTCGAGTTGATTTTTTGATATTTTGTTTATAACACGTTTCAGAACAATATTCCGCCGAGAAACTTCTAATAGTATTTTTTTCCCGAAACAGGTTGTTTCATGTCTACAATGACTGGACTAAATATTCCAATAGAAATTTTAGGGTTTACGAGCCAGATGCTCTTGGGCATCGGCAACTACTTTTGCCAGGGTTGTCATCACTGAGGGCGGTTTCGGAGCTAGTAAATTAACTAGATGTATTTAAATTTTGTATTCTATATGTCCAGTTATAGTCTAGGAGCCAGATAGGGTTCCGTGGCCAATCAGAGTGCCACGGCTGCAAACAACTTGTTCCTAAGTATTTTGACCTCCTGAATCCAAGAAACTTGGTCGCAAAGCCTGAATGTGGTCAGTTTAAATGTCATTAAGAAATTAAATGTTTGAATTGCTGTAAAAAGTTTATTTTTATAGCTAGTACAATTTTTTAAGCGTTAATAGTTATGTTTTCTCATAACAAACATATACTTTTTTGAAAATAAAAAAAGATTAACTTTAACCAAAGTTACTACAAATTTAGTGCAAATATCTTACATTTTCCGTCTCCGCGCGCACCAGTTTTACCATATCTCTGGTTCTATTGGACGAATTGAGACGCACGACATCTCATTTTGTAAGAAAACTCTATTCCAACTAAATAAGTACGCCAAGTGAAAAAAACTCACAAGTTATATGTATAAGCTATTATTTGTAATAAATAGGTATGTACAATGAGAAAACTCACAAGTTATATGAATAGGCCATAGTTTCTAATAGATAGGAGAAGAAAAAAACTCACCTAATATCTAATCCATTGTGGCACAATCACAACGTTTTCATAGCACAGTCATATGTAAAAATGATCTTTTTTCGAAGTTTAGGTAAAAGATCCTGTCTGAAAATTTATAATCTAAACAAAGCCATTGGGCGTTAACTAGACACTCGTGCTGTTTACCAATACCAGACACCATGCCGGGGCATGTGTTTCTTTTTAACTAGAGGATCTTAATATAGGGTGTAAAAATACTATCTTACACGTACATATGTAAGTGTGACAGGTTTGTAAAAAAATATCGAAATATACAGTAAGTATTGTTAGTTGGTTATCAGAAACAAATTTTTTACTGTCAGTTTTCTGTACTTTTAAGCTTATAAATAAAAGGATGGTAAATAAAAGTTTATAATTAAAAGGCACTACTACTATTCGTTTATTTTTCGTTCAAAATTTTTATTTCATGATATTTGGATTTTTAATGGTGAACCGTTTCTATGAAAAAACTCAAATGGCAATAATTTTGTAAGAGATTACCTGCGGCATATGTATAATAATTTTTTAAACTTTTTTCCAGTTAAGTACATTTCCGATGTTCCAACAATTTGGTTTAGTTTTTAGAGGGAAATTTGAAGAAATCGGAATAAGCGAAACTCAGACAACATCTATTATAAACTTAAATTCAGCTTTCAACGCTGGCATGGGTAGGTGTTGTATGTAGCCTAGTAGGCCTACAATTTTAATATATGTGTATATGATAACTGCAGACTGCAGTAAAATATTTCTATTTAGGTACTTCTAAAATTTATATATTTTTATTTTTAGGCTTAATAAATGGGCCGTTATTCAGAAAATTTACTTATAGACAAGTGGCTATGTTTGGATCATGTCTGGTGGCAGGTTCTTTATTCCTATGTGCCTTTTGTGAATCATTTGTCACTTACTTAATTTTTTATGCGATGTGTTATGGTGAGTGTACTTTGTAAATTTCATTATATTAATTCGGATTAATTTATTTTTATTTTATGTAGGTATTTATTTATTTGTATAAATTATTACACTTTTTATTAAATTATTTACATTTACATAATGAACTGTAGTTTGAAATAAGTAACTCTAATATTTATAATTTGTATCAAAATAGAAAATATTAGGTATAGCTTAATAATTTAAACAAAAGTCAATGTGGTTAAGTTGATAAATTTATTGAATATTTTTTATACAGGTGTATCTATAGTTATTTGTTTCTAATTAAATTTTAAGGTCAGATTCCACGCCACAGATAAATAAAATAGTTTCTCTAAACACGTGTTCGGAAACGTTTCGATTTCAAGGTACGAAGTATTAAGGTTGAACAAAAAATTATATTTTACACTACACGAAACGCAAGTTTTTTACACGCAGGAACATACCTACTTTTGTGGATGGACCTAGTAATTTTCGATCACAGGCTTTGCAAAAATGTGTTTTCTAGAAGGCGAATGCGAATGCTAAAACTGACCGAGGCACAAACTTTAAGAGCTTTGTTGTGTGCGCGTATGTACGCATTAGAGAAAATTTTGATCGTACAACATGTAGGTACTGTTCAGGTTCCGAACATTAATTATAAAACGGCATGGTGCCTGGAGTTCCAACACGGTTGTGGTCCGGCCTGGTTTCGGAAATTTTGACGTTTGGAAAATTGCACCTTTGTTGATTGTGAACGTCTCTAGGGGGTTGGAGGGTTGAAAATAACTTTGGTTACAACTGACCCGAGGTCGGTTTAGGGTACGAGTTTGAAGTTCCTGGGAATTTTCGCCATTTTTTTTAAGATGTGTTGAAAATTTTGGCGCCCTGTGTGCTGTTGGTGCCACTTCGGTGCAATGATGAACATGCGTCGTCCTCGTTGTCTGCTACAGGGGACTTTCGGCAGCAAACATGGCTTCTTAACGGCTTGGCGGGAAAAGTGTGGGGAAAATCGTCGCCTTTCTGTGCGGCCGGAAGGTGTAGCGCAGTATCGAATGCGCGACGGCATCGTCTAAGGCGGTTTGGTGGCAAGTGTGGCTTCTGCGGGGGAAATAAATCCGGACATTTTCGAAACGTCGGTGAAAAAGTGGTTATCCGCCTTACGTCCTCCAAACTGCGTAGTAGGTCGTCTGCGATCGTTTGTCTATGGATTCCTATTATTTAGCGAGAACTGTGCCTTGTCGAGGATCTTTTTGAAGGATTGATGGAAAATTTAGAAACATGGGTAAAAATCGAAATGACTACGACATTCGCGAAACCTTTTTCACCGATCTCTCGATGGCGGGGATGGTGACGATAACACTAGCTATCACTCGCTCTATAAATTCGAGTTTTACGTAGGACCTTGCCACGTACACTTTTTTAAATAAACTTTCAGCTTTCTTTTCATTTTTAGCTTGTTTTTGTAATAGCTTATCGCCATAAGATCGCATGTAAAACGCGAAATTGCATCGCAAATAAACAAATAAATAAAATATGGTGTCACTGTTTTGTGTGTGCAGGACGCTTAGCCAATGAGATGAACGTTGCTCTCGCTCTGACCAATTAGATAACGAGTTTTGGGGTATAAATAAATATGTATTGTACAGTTTTTCACAAATATAACTTTATTTGAGAATAAAACAATGACCAAATTAGGTATCTCAACACAACACACCTCGCCAGTCGTCTTTGGTCGTTCTCTCTCTCGTGTCCCTGCCTTTCAGTCCGAATTTTCGCGCTTTCACTTCTTATCGTTGTTTTATAAACAACGACCCCAGTCGAAATAATACGCTAACCCAACAGTATGTTCATATTTAAGCGATTTCTCAATACAGTATGTCCACGACGGCGACGGTTAAAGTGGAAAAGAGGGAAAATATTTTAATTTTTCATGTTACGAGAAAAAGGCATTCTTGATTAAAATTTTTGCTTGTCTTTAAAATGCGGCTGGCATGGAGAACTTTCATCTTGCATGTATAGGGTGGTCAGAAAATCGGTAAATATAAAATCGTTCAAAAATGAACCGCCTTTATTTTTAACAATTCAAAAATAAGTTATTAAAGAAAGTTGCTTAGAATTGAAATTTATATTATAATTTCAATTTGTGTATGAATCGGCCTACTTTGATAGAAACGGACAGTAAAAAATGTTTATTGTACATTTTACGAGAAAAAGACATTCTTGATTACAATTTTAATTAATAATGCTTTATTCTCGTACAATGAAAAATAAAAATATTTTTCCTCTTTTCCACTCTAACCATGGACATACCGTATAGGTCCAGTGATAAAAAAATAAATATCAAATGCTTCTATACAATACTAATATAGCGCCACCAGTATTGGAACTATGGAGTTTATACAAGAAGTGAAGACTCTTATGGGCTGCGCATACAAATTCGGATCCCATTTTATGGACCAAAGTAAAGTTTAAAGAGCGCTGATGCACTGAAGAGTCTAGTACGAAGTGGCGCTTATGTCAGACGCAGTAGATAAGCGGAGGGAATAATATTTATTAAGAAATTAATAAAAAAATAAAAGTTGTGCGTAACATTATGTAAATAGTCAGCTAAACGATATCGGTAGATTTCAGTAAAAATTCCACATTTGGTTCTTTATTAATTCAAACTAGGAATACTGCGAGTAGTAGTGTTTCTGCAGTGAGCAATCCATATACAATTGCGAAATCTTAAAAAAAGGAAAAAAATTGTCAGATTGATCTTAGAAAATTTAAAACTGTCACTGGATTTTCCGTGACCTACCGTAGTGTTAACTCAGACTTCAAACTATAATTATTTCTATTATTTCTTATTTAAATTTTTAATATATCTTAACCAATGAATAATACTGTTTAATGTGTGTGTGCTGTTTTATATGTGTCAAATAAAATCTGCTTTTCAGTATCATTTAAAATTGTTTAAAAGTTCTAATTTATACATTTTTTCATCAGTAGCATTTAAATTTAATCTCAATAAACGAATTTGTAACGGAATTTCACTCTCAAAATCACTATTTCCAAGATCTTTAATAAAGAGCGAGATAATGCAACAATTTTATAAATCTGTTTTCCAAGTTTATATAAACGTGTGATATCATATCTTTATAGTCTTATAAATATCATTTGTAGAAGGACAGTGATGTTTTAAATTTGTACAAAAGGTTTGATAATCAGATTTTAATAACAGATTTATCAAAAATAAATTGACGAAACATTCATGGGTGAAAACCAGGAATATTTTTTATTATCATTAATAAATTCAATTTATTGTGTTATATTTGTTGACTGTAATCCTTTTCTAATGTTTGACTAATATTTTATTTTGTATTGACAATATGTTTGTGATTCAGTAAGCGGAGTGGAATTGCGTTCATTCAATTCTTGTATTATGAAAAATGTATTAAAATAAAATAAAAATATATCGATAAAATTATTTATTTATTTATTTATTATTTTCTAAACTATCATATACACTTTTATTCCTACACATTTTTATTAAATGATTTATCTGTTGCAAACGTTACATTGTTTGTCTAAAACCTAGTACTTCCCTCTAACATGTTGGTGCCTATATTGGAAACATTTGTATCTAATGAATTGACAGATTGGATTACGGTCTGATCTACTGCTGGCTCCATCTCATGTCGAGTTTGTGAACATTGACCGTACCTTCCACTGCCACTTAGATTTAGTTGATTTTATGAAATAGATGATTGTACAGCAACTCCACCATGTCCGACATTTTCTTCCATCCTTTCTAGTTGTAGAAAACAAACAGTATCCAAAATTTCCAGATCTTTACAGGCATTTTTATACTGATGGAATATAAATACATAATAACTTCAGGATCGTAAATGAATAAATCTGTAGTCACAGATGCTCCTTAATAGTATGTAAGCTATGAATAACCTTTTCTATACAAAAATTCTATTACCATCGACATGTTCTCACTGTTTGAATTTTCTTTGAAAGCAATCAAATTTAAAGCACGGTTCAATACCAGCATCCAAGTAATTTTGAAGTCCCTTTAGTAAAACTTTGAAATAAGTGGTGAACTGCCGACCCTGCAAAATATTAATTCTGTACTTTGTAAGAGTGGATCCTTGTGGTATACCAAATATGCAGGGTGTTAGAAGTTTGACTGCCTTAATTTTAACAAACAGGTAGAATACATTAAAATAAACAAAAAAACCGTATATGACATAGTTCCTAAATTCAACCATTTCCGAGAAAAAAATTATTAAAATATCCAAATTGATGTACAAGTTGAACTAATTATGGAATATTGACATTTCTGCCTGCATAGAATACCATAAAATACAATGTTTATCACTTTTTTGAACTTCTTTATGCTTTTTTATTCTAAAATATAATTAGCGTTGAAACAAACTTAAATTCAAAAAATTCATATCGAGCAATGTGACAATGGCGCGGCGGATGATAACACAAGGTACCAAGCTGTCCAGCAATACGCAATTCACTTGGTATCTGGAATTGGACCGTTTTTGCGTACCACTATTTCATTTTCTTGAGGTGTTTTCCAGCGAGTGCTCGAAAATTGGATTCGAAGGTGTCGTGCGTGCATTCAAAAATTTTGAGTATAATTATGTTGTAGTTCGTTTTGACTTGTGCGTTTAAAAATTACCGAACTTTGCTTGAACGAATTATATTATAAAATTTTAACTACACTAACATAGGGCAGACGGTGAAACTTCCTGATCTACCGGTTCTAAACTCTCATGGGTATACAGGGTATTGCAATTAAAACTTCCCACCAAGAAAATATCGGAATTAAAAAAAAACCTGAGACGCGGCGATTTTCTTTTCAAGGGGGACACATGATGGAGTAAGGTTTGGTGTCAACGAAGCTCCCCTTAGCCAGGGGTGTAAAATATCCTTAAATTTTAAATTTCACCCTATATTGAGTGACATCTAATTTTAAAGCTTTTTCGATTCTGTTCATGACGGCATACGACTTTTTCAATTTTGGTTTGGATATGACAACAAAAATTAATTAATCCACGTTTTTCTTTAATTTTCATTGTTTAGGTACAATTTCTATATCAAAACATTTCTTCGCAAATGTATAATTTTTTTGCTATTGCTGCCGGTGCACTAATATATACTTACTTTTCACCACCAACAAAAACATGTACATTCTAGGCAACAAGGTAAACTTTTAGCAACCACCCTGGTAGCACAATCGTGTGCAATTCTAATACAAGTTGTTTCAAGTTTACTTGAAATAGCCAAATTGTGTCAGATTGTTTTGTGTCTATTGCTGAAATTTGTATCGTTTCTTATGCAAGATACTTATACAATACTTGCACCAGACTTAACCAAAAGTACTTGAGTCCAAAGGGGTGAATTAGTATAAGTCAAGTATAATATGTCTTACTTAATTCTAATGTAAGTCTGCAACATAGTCACTTGCTTTAATTTACCCCTTTGTGCTCAAGTGCCCTGAATCAAATCCATTGAAAGCTTTGATCAAGACAATTGCACAATGAATCTTGCAGTAAACCGGATGCTGATTTCAGCAATAGGCACACAGCAGTCTTGTATAAGTGTCTTATGCAAGATTTTGCTACGAGGGCGGTTTTTTAGTAAAATCTATTTCACATTAACAATAAATCTCCAAGTTCGTAAACACCTTGCATGTCTATGTAGTCTTTATAAATGATTGCACAGGCCGATAAGATTTTAATCCAACAACACGAATATATTTTTCCAAAGGATGTTGGTACGTTAAATTCGAATGCGAGGTCCAAATTTCTCAACTGGTTCTGGTTTTCGCGATATCCTAATCTAAAAGTGCCAAAGTAGTGATTTTTTGACACATTTGAGGTAATGTTACATGGAAAGGTATATTTTTTGCTGAAACCAATAATGGGGTATTAAAGTAGGTACTATACTTTTTAAAACGCGCTTAGATTTATCCCGATATCATTTTTTCAGCTTTAAGATATCGCATGTTGATATTTAGTAGTTTGCCTTATTTTTCGATGTTTAGAGTTTATAGGTTTGCAGTTTATGGGTTAGGGATTCTGGGCTTAGGAGCGTGTTAGCCTCTTTTACGTGTAAATGTGTTTCCAGATTGATATAATGCGTAAAACATCGGTCATATATCGAATTTTTAGACATTTTTTTTAACTTTACTGCAAAATTTGACGTGATGGAGTATTCTGGAGTTTATATTCATGATCAGCAACCCCAAAAACATGTAAGATCCCTATTTCCGGGTGCCGATGAATTTAGGTTTGTGGTGGTGTGTTGTCAATATAGGTATTCAAAAATCGAGAAATAAGTCAAACTACTAAATTTCAACATGCGATTTCTCGAGGACGAAAAATGATAACGAGATATCCAAGTGCGTTTTAAAGAGCAAGTATAGTACTTAAAGACCCCATTAATGGTTTTAGCAAAAAAATACCTATCCATGTAATATAACCTCAAATATGTAAAAAAATGTGATTTTGGCACTTTTAGGCTAGGATATCTCGAAAACCAATTATTGAAAAATTTGGACATCGGATTCGAATTTAACGCACCAAAATCCTTCCGAAAAGTAGATACATTCTGGTTTCCGGGTTAGAGCATCGATCAAATTTTGTGGGCCTGTGTTATTATCCTACATAATTATTTCCTTTATTTTTCAGGATCTGGCATTGGAATTACTCAGTCTTCTAATGCATTGGCACTAAATACTTATTTCAAAGAAAAACGAAGAATAGCAACTGGATTTTCATGGACTACAACCGCTCTAGGACCAATTGTATGGCCTTATATTATTGTTGTATTAAATGAGTTATATGGTATGGAAGGAACCTTACTGTTTTTTTCGGGGTTTGCCTTACACTCGTTTGTGTGTTCTCTTCTACTTCATCCAGTCGAATGGCATACAAATTTTAAGGTAAAAGTAAAGTTAATATAGATTATTTTGCAGTAACAGGGAAGGTATATTCGCAGTATGTTCGTAGTATAAAACTCGACATCAGTAGCGGCTGGTGTGGGGGGCTCTTTTCCGATTTTTTATTCTTTCCTATATCGTATCATACATGTAAGATGTAAGATAAAATCTTCTGGGAAACTGGTCACAAGTAAAATATTTTGTTTATAAAAATATATTTTTTTTCTTTTTACAATTTTTATTACGATCGTTTCGGGTTTTATTCCATCCTCAGATAAACGCCATCACAAACATGAATTATAAATTTTTTTTTATGTAACAATTAAAATAATTGATCATCAATATTGTTTAAAATCTTTGTCTTTAAACATATTATATTAGAGATAATAATACATTTTCTTATTTTTCTATTGTATTATTAAAACGTCAAAATGTGAATTCATTTTTCATAAAGGCGCTGATGGTCAACGTCCTGATCATCGGCAAGCCGACGATAATGTATATACAACCAGTGTGCAAGCAATACTACTGCTCTAACGCATCTTTAAATCTTAATTCTATTTAAAGTTGCGTCTCTACAACAGTAAATAGTTTTACACTTTTTCTCCCATTTAGCAGTTTTTATTTCGTATGGTCTCGTTACCGTTAGGCAGAAATTGTTCATTCACTATGTTTTGTGACAGTCAACGCGTTGCAAGCTTTTCCCAAATAGAAGAGAATTAAACTTCTCCCATTAAGTGCAGTTAATATATTTTCTCGTGGGCTGATAGTTTGAAATAATAAATTTGATTAAAGTATAAATAAACGATAAAAGCTACTGAACCTAACCTAACCTAATAATTTTTTTATCGCAACTGTTTGCTCATGTAAAAACACCACGATTAAAATTAGGAAGTTATATAAATAAACTGAATAAGCAGATATTTGATAATATAATTACAATTTCAGACTGACGGACCAGAAACATCTCATTTATTAGAAAAATTTCCACAACCCCATCAGAACAAAACATTGGAATCTGGAAAACTGTCAAGAAAAAGCAGTCATAGTATTTTTTCAAGTCAATATCTTAGAAATGAAGATGATCCATTTCAAGCGGGTTATGAAATAACAGATCCCGGAACTCCTATGATGATAAAAGCAAATGATGGTTGGTATTCGCAAAGCAGATCTCAAATTGGTTCGAGGCTTTCTTTACATTCGAATAAGGGTATAAAACAAACTTCAGGACAAAATTCGATAGGTGTCTCTAAAAGACCTTCTTACAATAATTTAGCTGATCACGGCAGAGAATATAGAAAAAGAGAAAGAAAAATGTCTCAAAGTAAACCAGTTATTAGAGAGGAAGTCGAAGATTTAGGAAATGACGCATCAAAAGACGATAAAAAAGCAGTTCAATCACAGATATCTAAAAATTATCCTAATGAAAAGGAAGTATTAAAGAGTGCAGCAAAAAAATTAGAAGCATACAAAGAGAAAGATAACGAACCACCTCAAGATGATGAAGCACAACAACTTGAAAATCTAAGTTTGCTTAAAAAGATATCCATATTTTTTGATTTTGAGTTATTCAAAGATTTCACTTACGTGAATCTTATGTTAGGAATCACAGTTGCTAATTTTGCAGAACTAAATTTTTCTATTCTCACCCCAATCATACTCGAGGAATTTGGGTTTGAAAAATACGAAACAGCTACATTTATGTCTTTACTTGGAATAACTGATATAGTAATTAGATTTTTCATTCCATTCATTGCGGATAAAATTGGTTGGAGTAATAGAACATTTTTCTTATTAGGTGTAATGAGCATGGCATTAGGAAGAATAAGTAAGTATTATTTTCTAGAATACATTTTTCAAGTTTTGATTTCCCAAGTCTTCCATAATACAGTGCTTTCGAAAAGTAACGAATAAATTCATTATTTTTTAAATTGAGAAGTTCTCGAAAAAATCTCCAGGCACGTCGATTTTGTTTTTAAAAAAGGCACTTTGACATACGACCCTTATTTGTGACGTCATCGTTGTTTGAGATATGACGTCATCGACAATTTTTTTAAATAGCAACCCCCAATTTTGACCATGCCATTTGAAAGAGCGTGTCATTCTATATACGCATCATGAAACATTATGGTGTTATATAACAAAAATTTCAAGAAAATAATGTTTGAAGAGTTTAAAATTTAATTTTCACAATACTGAAAATGATAATGATTATGTAAAAATCGACTAAATTAAATGTTCAAATTGTGCACCGTTGGCTGCCTGACAGTAGCCAAGACGATTAATAAATTCTTTTTGGACATTATCAATAACTTCAGGAGGTATACGATGTATCTCGTGACGAATTCTTGCTTTTAAATCTTCTAAATTAACCGGTCTAGTAACGTATACTTTGCTTTTTAAGTATCCCCACAAGAAATAATCTAGGGGTGTCAAATCAGGCGATCTGGCTGGCCACTCAATCGGCCCCCTTCTCCCTATCCAACGATTCGGGAACAGCTCATCTAAATAAGCACGGACAGGTGTTGCATAATGGGGAGGTGCACCATTTAGTCGATTTTTACATAATCATTATCATTTTCAGTATTGTGAAAATTAAATTTTAAAATCTTCAAACATTATTTTCTTGAAATTTTTGTTATGTAACACCATAATTTTTCATGATCTGTGTATGTAGAATGACACGCTCTTTCAAATGGCATGGTCAAAATTGGGGGTTGCTATTTAAAAAAATTGTCGATGACGTCATATCTCGAACAACGATGACGTCACAAATATGGGTCGTATGTCAAAAAGTGCCTTTTTTAAAAACAAAATCGACGTGCCGGGGGATTTTTTCGAAAACTTCTCAATTTAAAAAAAATAATGAATTTATTCGTTACTTTTCGAAAGCACTGTATAATATGGCACATTTTTTAGTTTTCCCCTTGAAAATTAGCACGTGTAAGTGAATATACCAAATTCAATATTTATAATACAGAATTTTCAACAGAGTCCGAAGTCTACGTGAATGTTAAGCAACCAAACATATATTAAAGGCAGCGATAAGTCAAAATTGTTTAAAACAGTAATTGATGCCAATATACAGGGTGTTCCTAATAAGGGAGAGAGTAATTCTTTGAATTATTACATGACTAAAAATTCATATAAACATCAGTCCGCAAACGCTTCGTTACCGATCTAAAGGGTGTTGAAATTTTAAGATTTTTTTAGTATTTTCTCTATAGCTCCTACAGATTTTGAGATATTTAGCTCAAATTTGGAATATAGGTTACATCATTGAGCATACCAAATGGTCGTGATATTCTACGGAGTGATATTTTTCCGCGGTCATGCCACCTTTTCTTCCCCTGAACTTTTGTGCGGTGCGCCGCTGGTAGATTCTAAAATCAAAATTGAATTTTATGTTTTGTTGAGAAGCTCTCTTATGATGTTTTCGTATCTGCGTCCGTTATCGAGAAAAAATAAAAGACGATTTTGTGTAATTCGTTAGATGAAACTGAAATTCTTAAAATGGTCCAGTAGACTCTGGCTTTATTTATATAATCTATTAATTAATTTTTTTCTACCAAAAGTGAATTTTAATCCGCAATATTTCTTTAATTGACAAAAAAACAATGATAAATAACTTACAGAATAACCACTTCTTACAATATAAATTGAAACAGTATTTTTATTTCTTTCAAAGATAATGCTTTATGTTAAAACATAGTTCTAAAATTTTCAGAAATTATTCCATGCATTTTTTTATTAGATCTGTAGAATCATAAAATCAGTGGTCCGTATATTTTTAGCTTTCTATATCTGAGTTTATAACAGATGATAAAGTTGGCCTTTGTTTTTTAAATAAATAATTTTATTATAATTAACAATAACCTGCACAGAAAATTGTAGCGGAATGTTATATGAATGAAACAAAACGTTATAACAAACAAAAAATGAGGCAATTAACAATCTACACAATAATTATTATACAAGGTGTTTCTTATTAAGTAGAGGTCAAAAATCCAGGGGCGTATTCTGTGGCCAAAAATAAGGGTTTTTGTTACATAAATGTGGGGTCTTAGGACAGCTCTGGTCCAGCTACAGCGTGTCAAAAATAAAAAAAAATAATAATTTTTAATTTCTAAACCGCTTGAGATAATTTAACCAAATTCGGTGTGCATATTTATTATGACAGTAGGTATGAAACAAAAAATTACCAGCTTTAGAAACTTATCATCGGTCATTATTTGCCGAAAAAATATATATCACCCTGTACAATATTGCAAATAAAATAGTTCATCATATGCGCTATTGTATTATCTTCACTTTCTGTTTCTTTACACTTTTTTGTATTCCAAACCGATTAACACCAAAATTGATTTATTTGATCAACTGAATTTTTACACAATTACTTAAACTTAAACATATCTTAGGGAGATCAGGGACCATGCAAAACAATAATAATAAGAATCCATCATCTTATTTAACATTGTGTGTAATAGTATAATTAGGTTGGGTTAGTTTAGGTTAGGTTAGGTTAGTTTAGGTTAGGTTAGGTATGGATATTGAGTTCAAAAGTTCATGTCGAGTGCACACTCTAAGTGGATTCCAACCCACCTAATAGAGTGCAGATGCCACGGGTGGACGTTCCACCGATTTTCGGAATTTCGTCCAATCTCCCCTGGTTTTGTGGGGAACTCGTGCCGGCTCCTGTAAAATTATAACAACCATGGTCGCCCCGCAGGACTTCCTTCTAAGGCCTCTCTGGAATTACGAACTTCCCAGGATTGTCCTAATTATTGATGAGCAGGGTGTTGCAAGTCCGAATTTCGTAATATTCTGAAATTATTTTAATTTTCGAATTCGGATCTAATATACGACCAGAAGACGTATTAATAAGGGCGTCGGGGACGGGGACTGCGACCTCGGCGCGATCGGAGCCTTGTAGAGCGGTTTATGGGCACGGCGACGGAAAAATTGGAAACATCCGCGAAAAGTGTACGAAACCTTTACATCAAACTTTGAAAGTTTTCTTACGAAAAATATACTTTTCTGTTCCAAAGAATACATATTTAGGTGTATTTATGTACTACACTAACAATATTCAAAATTGTATACCTATTTATTCACTGCCCCTCATCTCCCCCCCACTACTCGACCGCGTACATGCGCTTGGCCGTTTGAGCATGTGTGGAGGAACTTTTCACATATTTCGCATCATTTTATTGGAAAATATACGTTTTGTACTGCTACTTTTAAAATTAGGCTGAAAAATTAAAATCGCACCACCTCTAACGCATCCAGAAATCGGAAATTATATTATTATTGTTCTTTATATCACTTATAAAGGATTAATATTCACTATTCTTTATTTTTAGTTCTAGTTCATACCCAAACATATTCCATGGGCTTACTAGTAGCAGTTATTATCGGAGCAGGGAAAGCGTTAAGAACTATTTTTATGGCTTTAGTAATACCATCCTATGTGCCACTGGAAAGGTTACCAGCTGCATCAGGTTTACAGCTAGCAACTAGTGGATTGCTTTTCATTATACTGGGTCCACTTGTAGGTAAGTAAAGAAAAAAGTGAAATATGAATATTTATGTATGGGATATGGGGGGATTCCATGCCAAATCACCGAGCTCGTGATTTCTTGGTATTATTTAGTACCCATTTAAAGTAGGAATCTTTCATGAATATTCTCAAATTTTTATTTCAACCCTTCAAGAAATTATGAGCATTTGAATATTTTGGGTAAAACATTTTCAGACACCTGTAACTTTGCAAAAGCTAAAGATATCATAAACTATTTTTTTCATTAAATTATGAGCATTTGAATATTTTGGGTAAAAAATTGTCAGACACCTGTAACTTTGCAAAAGCTAAAGATATCATAAACTATTTTTTTCATTTTGTTGATTTTGAGATGTAGTTTTATAAAAAAATATTAAATACTTAATACATTTCTAATTTTTTTTATAAAATTTTAAACTAAGATGCTTTTTGAAAGAGAGGGGCGTTATTTTTTCTTTCGAAAAATTCTCAAAAAAAATCGTTTCTCANTGAAATAAATTTCTCCACTAATTCTTGTGCTGTAATTCTAGTTTTTAAATCTTTTTTTTCGTTTTCGATTATTTCATTAAGGCTTTTGTAAACGTTCTTATAATTTAAAATTAAAGGTCTAATTGCATTTATTCTACTTTCCCAACGAGTTTCGCTTAAAGGTTTCAGAGTTAATACAAGTATATTTTGTTTCAAAACATCCCACCTTACAGTTGATGCTGAAAAAAATACATATAATTCTTGAACAATGTCAAAAAATGACAGTTGCGCAAAGAATTTTCCCGATTAATTAAACTGCGACGTGGGGCGAGATTGCCACGTCTAACTGTATTCATTTAAAACTGATATAAGTATTGTAAGGGGTCTTTTATATGAAATTTATATACTGTTTTACGAACGAAATGCCGCCCCCTAATTCCTGCCGCCCCGTGCGAGTGCACGTGCTGCACCCCCTCCAGGAACGGCCCTGTATGGGGGGATTCCATGCTAAATCACCGAGCTCGTGATTTCTTGGTATTATTTAGTACCCATTTAAAGTAGGAATCTTTCATAAATTTTCTCAAATTTTTATTTCAACCCTTCAAGAAATTATGAGCATTTGAATATTTTGGGTAAAAAATTGTCAGACACCTGTAACTTTGCAAAAGCTAAAGATATCATAAACTATTTTTTTCATTTTGTTGATTTTGAGATGTAGTTTTATAAAAAAATATTAAATACTTAATACATTTCTAATTTTTTTTATGAAATTTTAAACTAAGATGCTGTTTGAAAGAGAGGGGCGTTATTTTTTCTTTCGAAAAATTCTCAAAAAAAATCGTTTCTCAATATGAGAGGTTCTAAAGTGGGATCTTTTTTATAGTATTTTTTTCGAATTAAAATAAAAATTTTGAATTTTAATTTTTTACAGATAATTAAACTAAATTTTACTATAGAAGTAAATCGCGATGACTATTTCCTAAAAATACCATATTTTTAAAACAGCTCCTACTAATGTCATTATTAAATATATTCCGATTTTTTTTCACTATTAAATGTTTTGCATAATGCCATAATACTCGTTATATTTTTGATCATTTGTATTTAGTAAAAACATTTAGGTAGGTATATGTATAAGTATAGATAGATTAAAAAAAAGTGTTGATGGGTATCCTGGTTCTTAGTGAGCCGATACTGTGTGTTTTAAAAATAACATTAAAAACAATTCAATGAAAAAATATTAGAATACGACATTTCTAATATTTCTATCTTAGCAACAATGTATCGTTTATTAATTATTGTAAAGAGAATATTTGAAGTTATATTAAATTTCAACGACTAAATAGAAACCTATGAAACTCATGACATTTGAAAATAATTTATTTACTAAAATATGTATTAAATTAAATAAACTCGCAATTATAAAGTGTGAATAAACTATGAATTATGATAAATCAATATGTGCAGGGAAAACTCGTAAGGGGAAAATAATTGCCTATAACTAAAAATTAAATATTAAACGACATAGCAATATCGTCAGTCATCACGCGAATATTTTAGACTAAAAGTTTGAGAAATGAATTGCTTGTAGAAAATTTGTGAAAAAATAATAAATTCAAATTTTATTTTTTCAGTATTTTCACAGACAATGAAGTAAAAAGTTACAGCATAGAATGTAAATATGAACAAAATATTTAAGTACCTAGATATATCTAAAAGCAACTTTCAGAGCCATATCTTTGAGAAACTATAACCCCCTTTAGGGTCTAAATTCTATATTTCCACTTTATGTTATTTTTAGTTATAATCGTCACTTCATACTCGAAAATTATTATTACCAAGTAGTTTGGGACACTGCTAAAGTGACCAAAAACTATATAGACTGTTAATAATCACATTATGTATTTTCAGGTTGGATACGAGAGGTTGTTGAGAACTACGTCATTACATTACATATTCTCAATATTTGTACTTACGCAACAGCAGTTGCTTGGACAGCAGAAATGTTAAAATCAAAGAAAAAAACACAACCCATAGGAAAATAAATGACTAGATGTTAAAAAAGTTATGAATAGTTAAATACAAAGTGATTTTTTAAAATACCGAAATAAAATTTACGGTACAATTATGTAACATGTTCACCTTTTTTAGTTCTGACACATTCGTCAGAAAAATATATGTTGGTACATTATAAATGTTCGAATAAATAAATAATGTTAAATTTTTACAAATAGAGTGCCTATATATTAAGTATGTAAAATAACGTTTATACTCCGCGGTCGAAATTATAGAGAGTGACTCATCGCTAGCTTTTGGACTAATAAGGGGGATGAAGCGTGCCGGGAACGAAAATCCATTGGCATGTCTGCGTAAAAGACAACAAGATATAGAAAATATTGAAAAAACATAATAAAACATAACATCTAATATTTTTTACGGTTTGCTATAACCGGCACTTTGATCCATTTTAATTATTATTACAGCATTTTAAAATGTCCCAGTTGTGTTTTTTTAATTTATAAATTTATTATAGCCATGGAATTAGACCTCTCGTATACGCTTATCCTATGACGTTTCTCAGGACGGGTTAAATCAAGTCCATTTACACCCACTAAAAAAACATTTCCCTATTCCCTACCAAGTGCAAAAGACAGAGATAGAATATAGATCGACGTTCAGTGTAACTCGGTCTCTAGACGATTATAGATTCTATCGATGTGCGTAGCTNGTTATTTAATCATAATTTCGTTAATTAGCTACCTACTATTTTCATTTTTTGGTATTGAAATACTGCAGAAAATATATTTCCAAACAAACAAAATTCGTAATAATATTTTAAACAGCTTGTAATATGATTTTTTTAATATTTGATGATGACGATAAATTTATTTAGTATACAAGGTGGGTTATTAGTACGTCGCGGAATGTAGGTACATGTTTTTTTTTTGTATTTTGACATCCACTTACAAGTTTAATAATTAAAGATAGAAAGAATCTTTAAATACAAATGTACGACTTTTCCTTTATTTCATTTGACATCAAAATTTGCTGGCATAAAATATATGTTTAAAATAAAAAAAAATCATTAAAAAAAAATTAAAATTTATCCTTATGAAAATAACAAACAACGATTTTTATAACTAACCTTTACAACATAAGGAGAATACCTAAAAACGAAATAACATTAATATAACTACAATTTTTACAAATCAACNCGAATAAATAAATAATGTTAAATTTTTACAAATAGAGTGCCTATATATTAAGTATGTAAAATAACGTTTATACTCCGCGGTCGAAATTATAGAGAATGACTCATCGCTAGCTTTTGGACTATTAAGGGGGATGAAGCGTGCCGGGAACGAAAATCCATTGGCATGTCTGCGTAAAAGACAACAAGATATAGAAAATATTGAAAACGATAATAATGCATAACATCTAATATTTTTTACGGTTTGCTATAACCGGCACTTTGATCCATTTTAATTATTATTACAGCATTTTAAAACGTCCCAGTTGTGTTTTTTTAATTTATAAATTTATTATAGCCATGGAATTAGACCCCTCGTATACGCTTATGCTATGACGTTTCTCAGGACGGGTTAAATCAAGTCCATTTACACCCACTAAAAAAACATTTCCCTATTCCCTACCAAGTGCAAAAGACAGAGATAGAATATAGATCGACGTTCAGTGTAACTCGGTCTCTAGACGATTATAGATTATACTCGCGTCCAGTCCGAGTGTATTATCTTGATTTTTTACTATGTAGTCCGCTCCTGGGCTACCCACCGTGCACCATTTAAAGAATTCGAACAAAAAATGTCCGTGCCTCCCGCTCTCGCCTGTTGTGTGCGGTGCCCTTCAATTCATTCGTTTCTGGTGCACCACGCCGCGCGCCGTGCGGACGGACGAGCGCTAGGCTTACGCTTTGGCATATCGATGTCGATTACAATACGTAAGTACACTTGAATATTATAATATTTATTGTTGTTTAGAGTTTTGTCCGAAATGGGCAAATCAAAGAAGAGAAATAGGTCCCACAGCAGATCGTCCGAAAGGCGAATATTAAAGAAAGAAAACAGGGACCTGCGGAAAAGATTAGAGAGTCTGGAACGAGACAGGGCAAAAAGACACTTATCGGTGTCTAATAGACATTCTCGTTCGCCGAGATCCGCTATCATTAGTCGTCGTTCACGATCCCGTCACCGAGAAGGTCGTTCCCGGAGTGAAACGAATTCTTATAGGGATCTATCGGAGTCGAAAAATTCATCTAATTCCCGTCAACGTGAAGGTCGTTCTCGGAGTAGAATGACTTCTTGCAGGGATCCATCACAATCAAGGTATTCTTCTAAATCTCGTCAGCGTGAAGGTCATTCTCCCAGTGAGATGAGTTCACGTAGAGACTATAGAAATTATGAGCGCCCACAGCAAGAAAGTCGCAGCCCTAGTGTCGCAATTTCACTGTACAGCAGAGTAGATTCAGGCATCGGTCGTGGGCCGTGTGCCACGGTAGACACCGAAATTTTCAATGCTAGCGAGCATTTTCAGGGCGGCGCGCTGTCAGAGGGAACAGGGCCGGCTCAAGAAGACATTTCGGCAACTGTTAAAATAGACGACTCACCTTCCTTGATACTGATGGATGATAGTGGACTGTCCGAGGAAACTAGAAATATTCTAGGACCGGACCCTTCGAAATTAGAAAAAACCAATTTTAAAATACACGCAGCTATAGACGCAATATGGTCCCACATTTTGGCGTTTGGCATCCCAAAAGATGAGGCGGATCAGCTTTTCAAAAAATACGACCTACCCGAAAATTGTAAATTAATGTCGCCTCCTAAAATAAATCCCGAAATTGGGGTCAATATGAACGCANCGCTGACGAGATTTAGAAGAATACCTTGATTGTGATGGATCCCTGCAAGAAGTCATTCTACTCCGAGAACGACCTTCACGTTGACGGGAATTAGATGAATTTTTCGACTCCGATAGATCCCTATAAGAATTCGTTTCACTCCGGGAACGACCTTCTCGGTGACGGGATCGTGAACGACGACTAATGATAGCGGATCTCGGCGAACGAGAATGTCTATTAGACACCGATAAGTGTCTTTTTGCCCTGTCTCGTTCCAGACTCTCTAATCTTTTCCGCAGGTCCCTGTTTTCTTTCTTTAATATTCGCCTTTCGGACGATCTGCTGTGGGACCTATTTCTCTTCTTTGACTTGCCCATTTTGGACAAAACTCTAAACAACAATAAATATTATAATATTCAAGTGTACTTACGTATTGTAATTGACACCGATATGCCAAAGCGTAAGCCTAGCGCTCGTCCGTCCGCACGGCGTGGTGCACCAGAAACGAATGAATTGAAGGGCACCGCACACAACGGGCGAGAGCGGGAGGCACGGACATTTTTTGTTCGAATTCTTTAAATGGTGCACGGTGGGTAGCCCAGGGGCGGACTACATAGTAAAAAATCAAGATAATACACTCAGACTGGACGCTTCGTATAATCACGATCGAACTTCACTTAAGGTAAGTTCGTTTGATCGTATAATTCTATCGATGTGCGTAGCAAGCAGCACAAAGATAAATAATATCGAACCGTATAAAAATCATTTTATAAATATTTTATACGCATTATGGTAATAGTGTTTTTATATTATGTCTTAGTCACTCTTTATAATTTCGACCGCGGAGTATAAGGTTTCTAATAATATTTTTTAATGTTCGTTGACGGGATTCTTCCTCCAAAGTAAATTTGCCAATATTCTTGAAGAACTTTTGCACATTATTGTTATTTGAATAATACAGTTAATTATGTTTTATTTTTCGTCATCAGAATAACCCATTGTAATTTTTTTAATTTTTTAAATTAAAATGGGTTATTCTAATAATGATAAATCCCATGTATTTTTAAAAGAAGGTTCGTTTCTGTCGTTTTTGTCTGATTGTGTGCGAGAGAGATAGAGTTATAGTCAGGCCCGGTCTGGCCAGGTCGGGCAGTCGGCAAAACCCGACTTATTTTGAAAAATAGGCCACCAAACGACTAACGAGGCGCCAAAAGTATAAGAAAATTTTTTATAAATTCTTGAGATATAGCCACCGTAAATTGAAAAGGAAAAAGAAGAACGTAAAAATGAAAATTGAATCTTTTATAGAAATGGGATTTTCCCAGGTCAAAAAAATAACACAAATTTTATTATTTTGCCCTATGCCCCTATAAACAGTGTACCTACAGAAAGTAAAGAGAGAAATAAATATATATTCCAAACCGTAAGCCCTTTAAACTAAATAACTCCTTTATTTATAAGCCGTGGGTTTGGAGGAAAAACGAGAGAAATTAATACCTCCCAAACTGTAAGTCTTTTAACCTTATAATAACTCTTTACCCTATAGCCGTATAAGGTATGTGCTCGGAAGAAAAAATGAGAATATGAATAATAACCGAGAGCTTTAAAATTTTTTAAAACCCTCGGACTATGTCCAAAATATTATTGATTTCCTGTATCCTGTTTTCTGTATCCTGGGTCGATAGGTTTATTACCTATATTAATATAATTTTCTATAATTTTAAAACCAATAATAGTTTGAACGTAGCCTATAGAGCTATAGCGTAAATAAAATCTATGAAGACGGCATGATAATAATGAGTGCTGCAGTGGTAAGTATACTTATATTTCTACAGACGGCGGCATAGCGCTTGAAATGAGCTTTAATTTGAACTGCAAATAGATATTCGTAGATTGTACTGGAGCCGGAGAAATGACGATTCAAAGTCACCTATCACAATGAGTTTTTTTCTGTTAAAAAAATTATTTAAAAACGGAATAAGTACTGCAAGGGCAAGTATATTAAAATTATATTTTTAATATTTTAAAGATGGTGCTTGAAATAACTAATAAACTTTAATTTGAGCTGCAAATAGATGGGAGAGTGCCTTGCAAGCTCGATCCAGACGATAACATGTAAATAGCTTCTGTCATGCCTGCCGCGTTTGCGCATTGCACGCTGCGTGAGTGAGACAGAAACAATTTATAAATTAAAATTTGAATGAAATTTTTATTACATAAAAATCGTAAAGCCAAACTTATTTTTGCAAAGGTAATGAAATCACCTTGTAAAGAAGCTTGCAGGTATAAATGCAACAAAATAATAAATGAAGAAGCTAGAAAAGTCATTTTTACACTCAGTCAATACAGGACTACTCTTAATTCGAAATTTAATACAGCTTTCTTTAAGCCAAAAAAAGATCAGTGTTCCGTGTGTAGTGCCTATAAGAATACAGATCCTGAGAAGAGAACAGAAAAAATGGAAGATGATTGTAATAATCATAATTTAAACAAAATCGCGGTTCGAAATCTGAAAGACATTGATAAAGAATTTTCGAAAAATGATAAATCTCTAATAACAGCATGCTTTGATTTGATTTTTATTAAGTATAAAAGTACATCGCAACATACAACTTTACAATTTATGATTTAGGCAGCAATCAAGGCTATTGCTATGTATGGTATGAGCAATATCGAAGAAAGGACCGGATGAAATTGGAAGTTGTTCATGGATCTTTTTAAAAAGTGTTAAAGAAAATGGCATATGAAAGGTTATTCTTTATTTCGACAATTGCGGTGGTCAAAACCGTAATCGTTTTGTTTTTGCAATGTTCGCTTATGCATCAATGACTTTGGATTTGACGATAAAACACCGTTTTCTTGAAATTGGCCACATGCTGTAATTGAAGTTGCAAAAAACGTCACTCTTGCTAGATACACTCCTGATAGTCCTGATCAGTGGATTAGTATAATAAAAATGGCCAAAATTACTGCCCCACAGTACAAAGTAAAAGAAATGTCTCAAGAAGATTTTGTAACTTTTAAACCAATAATAAAGAAACAAAACTGGAAAAAAGATATTACTGGGGAGGCTGTAAAAATCGGCAAAATCAGAGAAATCCACTGCAATCCAAAGTCTCCCAATAAAGTATTTTTTGTGGATAATTTTGTAAAGAACTAGACTTACAAACAAAAAATACACGCAAACGCGAAGAATATCAATTTCCAAGATTGTATCAAGGTTTGCTGCCAATTGATGGTAAAAAATTAAGCGGTCTTTTGGGTCTGTGTAAGGCTAATTTGATACCACCGATGTATCATGGATTTTATAACTCCCTTCGGCCTGATAGTAAGACTGACCACCAGAAAGAAAGTAATATTGACCAAGAAGATGACTCTAACTATGAATCGTAATAAATTCTTCTTTTATGTCATTGATTATTAACAATTATTTTTTTTATCTAAAAATATAAAATGTTTAATTTTTCTGTACCTTATTAGTGTAGCAAGTAGTTCCTCAATAAAAATTTTGTCCACGAAAATTGTAGTAACTCATTCAAAATCAATTCTTTTCTTATCCTAAACTATTTTATTTAGATCATCAATAATTAATTAAGACCTAAACAATAATTACTTTGTTAAAGAAGAACGATTTAACTCTAGTTATAAAAAAAAATAACTAACATTATTATTTTCTCCACTATTCAAATGCAATTATCTCAGTATAACCAAATTTGTGATATGACAGTTTTCCTTGGGAGAGTCGATATGCACCCTAATAAACAGACAAAACTAAATAGGCCCCGATTTCCATTTCCCCCGACGGCCCCCGAATGAGCCAGACCGGGCCTGGTTATAGTGTGCGATAGAGATAGAGTGACTCTGTCCTCATAGAGATAGAGTGACTCTGTCCTCATAGAGAGCTTAACTCTCTCTGCTGTCTTCAGGAGTCTCTCCATCAATTTCAGAACACCTAGGGAGGGAGCGTGGGGTAGAGCGCGTGGCCTTTTTAGCCTTCGTTATCGATCTGATGTCACACAGTATAAGAAAAAAACGCTTTTTGCTCGTAACTCGGAAATGGCTGGAAATATAAACAAATTTCCCCTTGGTTCTGAGTAGAGGACTCGGTGGGTGACGCAGAGCGGGGTGTCACAATATATGAAAGAAAAAANACAATTATTTTTTTTATCTAAAAATATAAAATGTTTAATTTTTCTGTACCTTATTAGTGTAGCAAGTAGTTCCTCAATAAAAATTTTGTCCACGAAAATTGTAGTAACTCATTCAAAATCAATTCTTTTCTTATCCTAAACTATTTTATTTAGATCATCAATAATTAATTAAGACCTAAACAATAATTACCTTGTTAAAGAAGAACGATTTAACTCTAGTTATAAAAAAAAATAACTAACATTATTATTTTCTCTACTATTCAAATGCAATTATCTCAGTATAACCAAATTTGTGATATGACAGTTTTCCTTGGGAGAGTCGATATGCACCCTAATAAACAAACAAAACTAAATAGGCCCCGATTTCCATTTCCCCCAACGGCCCCCGAATGAGCCAGACCGGGCCTGGTTATAGTGTGCGATAGAGATAGAGTGACTCTGTCCTCATAGAGATAGAGTGACTCTGTCCTCATAGAGAGCTTATCTCTCTCTCTCTCTCTGCTGTATTCAGGAGTCTCTCCAGCAATTTCAGAACACCTAGGGAGGGAGCGTGGGGTAGAGCGCGTGGCCTTTTTAGCCTTCGTTATCGATCTGATGTTACACAGTATAAGAAAAAAAACGCTTGTTGCTCGTAACTCGGAAATGGCTGGAAATATAAACAAATTTCCCCTTGGTTCTGAGTAGTGAGTAGATTGGTGGGTGACGCAGAGCGGGGTGTCACAATACATGAAAGAAAAAAAAAACAGTATTTGCTTAGACTCTAAGTATCAAAAAATCTCCTATGGTGAACAAATAAATCTCCCATGGTGAACCAGTGAAAAACGTCAAAACCCGCATGTCTAAAAAAAAAAAATCGGGAGCAATGGTGTGTGACATCATAGGATAAAAAAGTGTTTATAACTCGGAAACGGTGCGTTGAATCGAAAAAATAATTGAAAAATATCAACCCCTCCATCCCGGGTTCTGTATGTTCCTTCTGCGTTGAATGCAAAAGGTCCGCAGTCCGTATGTCGAAAATAAATTTTGGAAACAAGAGGTATGTCGTGTTATATTTAGTAAAAAGGCCGTATAACTCGGAAACGGTGCGTTAAATCAAAAAAATAATTGAAAAATTCTCCCCACACCCCGGATTCTGTGTGTCAGTTATGCGTTGAATGGAAAAGGTCTGAAGTCCTTATGTGGAAAATAAATTTCGGAAAGAAGAGGTGTGTGAGGTGATACAGTAAAAAAGGTCTTCGGATAATTCGGAAACGGTGCGTTGAATTGAAAAATAATTAAAAAAATCTCCCCACTACTCTGGTTCTGATTGCCCGTTCTGCATTGAATGGAAACGGTCCGAAGTCAGTATGTCGAAAAACAAAAAAGTTAGTCAAAAATTGCAACAGCAGTAGCGAACGCATTATCTTATCTCTGTATTGATTGATAATTTGTTGTTTTTTTTTAAATAAATTTCGAATTCAACTACTTGAGGTTCCAGCAATTTTACATTGTGTTAATTTTTTTGAACACCTTATGTCACAAATATGAGCACTACCAATGACATCCATGATATGCAACACTTGAGTCAATAATTATTTTACCTATCTAAAGAAATCAACAAATCAACAAGAGGCAGTACCCATCTAAGGATACACAACCTGTATAATGCAATTTTTTTAAACATAGGTGTTAACATCGTACCATATTGGAAGTCGACGCAGAAATCTAAAGACATTAATTTCGAGTTTTTGAATTTTCCCATTCCAAGGTGATATAAAATAAATAATTAATTAGGTAAATTCATAGTTTTAATTCTAACTTGATTTATTTTATTTAACATTTAAGGCAAATGTGATTTCCAAACACAAGATAAGTTCNATCAGGGCCGTCTCAATTGCGGGGATTGTCGGCTGAAATTTGCCCCAATTTTTTTGCTTGTTGAAATATTCAGATTTAGAAAGGTAGGTACTTACTCTTTATTTCTTTCGATAAAATGCTCCATTCCCGATAAAAACATATTTAAGCATTTTTTTTAATTTAAAAATTTTCTTGAATACTTAGCTAAAATGGGTACATGAATTTTAATGGCAACCTATCACTATACGTTGTAATAAACAACGTGAAAAATGCTATATTTCTCGAAAACGGATTATTTTTTCGATATAAAACCACCATTTTTTCATATAAAACTCAGATTTACCAAATTTTACTGTTTAAATTTGAATATAGCAACATGTAAAAATTCAAATTAAAAAAATTATATATTTCAATGTATTATTATGAAATCTACCATGAAAAAAATCAGTGCGATTGTGGAAGATCCTAAGGATCGTCCAGACTAATAATTAGTTAATTTGTTTATAAGGACATAACTTGTAAACTATTTAACTTACCGATTCCAGATTTCGTGTAAGTTATTAGGGATGCGATGTCAAAACGTTCTGGTAATAATAACGCAGTTTATAAATGTTTAATTCAAAAGTCATAAATAAATTTCTTCTGTTTATAACTTTTGAACTAATCACTATTTCTTGACGCTCGAGGGCTAGTTTTGCAGGTCTTTTGAAGACGAAAAAAGTACTTTACTGTTTTTTCGTGGAAATGAACGGAAAAAAGTTATAAGCGAAAACGTAAATTTACGTAAAAATTATAAAATTAACCACCCTGTAAACAGTCTTCCCCCCATTTTTATGACTGTGGAAACTAATATGTTATTGTACATAACATTTAGCATCTATAGTGATAAATTCAGCTTGCCGAAACAAAAAGTTGCGACCAACTCTATATTTCCTGGACTATTTGTTAATTAACGAGTTTAAATTTATTTATAAATAGTATCTAACCCAACAGAAAATAAATATTCAACTTCCTACGTTTCAATATAAATTGGATACACAAATCTCAATTAATAAATATTAATATTTCACATTTAATTTTGACATTTTGGCAATTTACAGAAATTAGCCACATTTCACTAGTATTTATCTAATTTGGTATATGAAAAATGTACGTAAGTAGGTACTTTTATCCACTATTTTAAAACACATAAAAATGTACATCATTTATAGGTACCTATGTATTATTCCCAGTCCACAGAAAGTAATCCTGTCTACGTTTTTCACGTATCACCACATTTTTAAGAAAATTGTGAACTAACCAATTGTGAACTAATGCGAAATTATGTCTGCTAGCTATTTTACTTTTACAGTAAGAAACACAATACCGCAATTATATTTAGGTTTTTAATTCATAAATTTATAAATAATACGTAAACACAAACATACACCTCAATAAACATTTTGCATTTGCAATAATTTGTAAAAAAAATTCAGTATAATTATATAATGATCCAAACAATTGAGGCAACTTGTCAAAGATTTTATATATATATTGTGCTGCCAGAAATAGCACGGATGCGGCGATTTATCAAGCGGTGATCCGAATAAGATTCCCTTTGACATTTAAATAATATATATTTTATTTTCTAACTTCAGTCTATAATATTACATTCAAAATTACAAATTATGCTTTCTTTGGAAAAGCCATTGACAACAAAAAGTATATACCATCTGCAATTCCAAAAGCACAAAGAGTAGATGAAATTCCAAATAGAATTTTATCAGCGAATCCTCCTTTTAGATAAACAGGTATTCCATCTTCAATTTGAAACTTTGTAAATTTATTCTTTAAACTGTCACTAAGAAATCTTTTACTGCTAGATTGTTGAAAGGGATTCCATCTTGATTCTTGAAAAATCTACAACAATGTGTGCGTAATTAATTTAATGTCTTACTAGTATTACCGTGAAAATAAGTAGGTAAATCATCTCAATAATAGAAATTATAACATCTCTTTTGTTTTTTCAATTAAGGCTTTTTGAAGATATGACAATTTAAAAATTTCAAAATGGCGTCCTTCATACTAGCGTCGCTATGGTAATAATAAAAGAAAGTTCAAACAAAACTTATGAAGGGTTTAACAGTGTATCTGACTATGGTATTTTCAACTTTGGTTATATCAGCGAAATTTCGAAAAAACGACAATTTTCTGTAACACTATAGCAGTTGCACTCCCTAGTGGTGTAGTTACAAACTTGAGAATATTTTAAATAAATTTCTTTTGTCCGTATTTCTTAATAGATTTTCTACCCCATAATTGTAACACGCCTAGTTTCCTACTTACAGCCGTTCCGTACCGTTAATGGATCACCCTGTATGTATTACTATTGTACTCCGAAGAAATCCGATAGCCTAAAACATTAATAGGTTTCTATTCAAAATGAAGTTGATGATGGTTACTGAGAGACGTAATATCGCACTGTAAATATTTTCCTTTTCAAATAGAAGATCGAAGTCGCTCCCTATTTTCTTTTTAAATAAAACCTCATTTTTTATTATGCGGTGGCTATGCTACTGACATATTCGTTTTTGGCTTCCTATAAACGTTTTAATCCAAAAAGATGCACCAATTGCACTTACTACTCCATTTTGGAAGAAAATACCATCCATAACGTATTAATAAATATACCGACTTGTTTTCTCCATTCAGAAAATAATCAATTTTTATTTATGCACCAAAAAAAATATTTTTTTATAGACCTTCTCAAGCTCCCATTAAGAAAATATGATAATGTACCCCTTTTCAAAAATTTTGAAATTATTCTATTAATCTATATCATTCCACTTGAATAAAAACAAAATTAAATTCTGGGCCCTAAAAGTGATTATTTTGCTTTAATATTAATCTTAATTAATAATTTTCTCTACCATATCTGTTGTGTTCTCAATAATGGATATCTACTTTACAAGGTGACTTGTTAAAGTTTTCCTTTTATCTGATTTCATTAAATAGGTACCATAAACACTAAAAAAAAACAAATTAAATGGTACTTACTGGTGTTCTATAAAATGTTTTTAAAACACGGAACGTTGAGGCCATTGTTTAAGATCTGTACTACGATGCAAAACGATAACTAGTCCTATTTTTAATGGTATCTAATTGCACTATTTTTAACTGCAATTAATGGAAGGGAAGGGAGGGAATGTACAAAGAAGTGTTGCTTTAATATATTATTGCAGAATAGTCGTCAGTACTGTGGTTACCGTGATAAATTAAGATATAGACAATTTACCTATTTCTATCGCCAAAAGCTATATTTTATGCATTACAGAAGATGGGTCATAACCAGAAAATTTCTCAAATTTGGTCAATTTCTATTATTCTGTAGGTATAGGATAGGTGTACAATAGTGGCATATTACACGTTTTAAAGAAACCAAAGATATGAGTCTGAAATTTTGTATACGGGGATTTTCAAATATGCTCTCTTCAATGAATAATGCCACCAACCGTAACGCTTTCGGTCATACCGAAAGAAGCTGTCAACTTTGTTATTTTGAATGGAACACCCTATATATTACTGCATTATCGGCAAGATAAAAGAAATAAGTAAAATTGTTAAAAGTTCCCTGTATCTAAATCTAACCGTTTTCGAGATAATCGACATTTTAAAAAAATTTTGACGCAAACATTTCGAAAACTTCTTATATCTTTCTTCGTTTGGTTTGGAAGGTTTCAGTTGCTTTTCAGAACACAAAAAGAACGTAAAAAGCACTACGTTCATCTCATAAGCACCACAGTATAGAAAACAGTACCTAAATTAACTCCCCCTCTTTTGTGGGCCACAACCCCACTGCTCTAATAAAAGTCCAGTAAAGGGACGCATGGTCTATGCGCAATAGCAAACCCAACTCCTAGTCCACCAACATGTCCAGCTCAGCTTTCAGCTTTTGAGGCTCCTCTACTTGCGCGTGTCTCTGCGCAGTCAATTAAAGCGACATAAAAATGAAACTAGGGTCCATTTTTTTTTATATATAAATAGGTTAGATAGGCAGTGAATTTACTGTTTTTCTATACTGTGTAAGAAACACAGATTACTGAACTACTGGTTCTGGTAAGAACTGAACTACTACTAATACCTTTCCTCTTGTTACCATCGACCCATAGATCAATGGAACTACGGAATCGTTTGACACTTAACCCGCGAACATTTAAATTTTAAAAATAATGATTACAATAATTATTGCAAAATACTCAAACTCTGAAGGATTTAGTTGAATACTTGGGAAAATGCAAAATCACTGGTTAAGTCATATGTAAACAAAGATGAATCCTGAAAGTTAGAAATCTTATGACATAATATCTGTCTATTACTAGACCGTCTTTTTTACGGACTGTGAGCTTTGACTCCGTCCGTATAATATTGGAGGCTACACAAGGAGCACGAACTCCATGTAAACAAATATCTTACCAAATTAGAGATTAGAGGGCGTTAGTGTTCCATATGTGTACCGAAATAGTGGAGGAGAGATAAAGAAAGCGGCAGTTTGAATTAAAAATCAATCATGCCGTTCTTGTGTTATGTTAAAAATTTTAAAATAAATAATCTAGGCTACTGTGAATTAGATAAATGAATAAATAATGAAAATATGTCGCGCCGTTATTTTTGGCGTTAAACGTGGCCTCGATAATTTGAGAACAAGGGGGACTATCCCTCTTTGTCCTGCCTTATCTGGGCAGCCTCGTGAGGGATGGAAAATATGTCGATATACAAGGAACACTAGCGACCCTAGCGGCAAAAACTATAAGTAATTTCTACAATTACACGCGCCATTATTCCATGGCTAGAAATTGGCCTCAATGATTTGGGATCGAGGGGGATTAACCCTCTTTATCCTGCCTAATCTCGTGTAGGCCTGGACAGCCTTCGTAGGTGGGCCCCATCCGTCGTCTACCCCGACCACAAATGCGGCCGGTGTATGCGCTTTGTGGGACCTCCTTTTGTCCTGGCTGGGCCCGGCCGGCTAGGGCCCTTTCTTCTGGCGCTCTTCTTGCTTCGCCGGCTCGTCTGTGTAAACCCCGGGGGT